>NC_056523.1:79320904-79397126 GCF_019175285.1 Sceloporus undulatus | reverse complement strand
AATGATGATAATACATGATTGTTATTATTATTATTATTATTATTATTATTATTATTATTATTATTATTATTATTTAGTATTGCCCTCCCCACACACAACATGGCAATGGTAACAAGGACAATAATATCCTCTTCGCCTCCCCTCCACACTCACACAACAGGACAACGATCATCATCATCATCATCATCATAATATCGTATCTGGCTCCCCCCCCCACTCACACAATATAATGATAATGATGATAACAACAACAATAATAATCATATTTTGCCCACTTTTGCCCCCACACTCACACAACATGATAATGATAATAATTTCTCATCCACCTCTCCCCACAAACACACACACAATGCTGCTGCTGCTGCTGCTGCTGTGCATCTGAGGAAGTAGACTGAAGTCTAGGAAAGCTCATGCTGCCAATTTCAGTTACTCTCAAAGGTGCTACAAGGCCTCTGTGTGTGTGTGTGTGTGTGTGTGTGTGTGACGACAGGCAGGCAAGAAATTATTATTGTTAATACTCTAATAATAATAATAATCTGCCCACCTGTCTCTCCTCCGCTCCCATATCACACAACCACCAGCCACTTCGGTTATTATTATTTAGGGTTAATAAATAACTCTAAGTAATTCTGGGAGTGAAATAAAGGGGGCTCCCTCTTGAGGAGGGGCCCTGTGGGCTCCTTGCTTTCTGTCGGAGGAGCCAGGGGCCTCCGGAGGCTTCAGAGACCCAGGATCTTGGGAGTTCCCGGAGGAGGCTGTGGCTGGTGGTGCTGCCTTTTCCATTTTGGGAGTTGCAGGCCCCTGTGTCCTGAAACTCTCTCTGTGGCTGCCTGCCATGTTGAGGAATGAGAAGGAGCGAGTTCTATATTGGTGAGTCCTGGAAGCGAAAGGTGCTTTAAGCCTAGGCCAGGAGTTCTTGAATATTTCATGTTACCCTATTAAGAGTTTGCAGAGGCCTTTGATTTTGGGATGTGTATTAAAAGCAGCACTTAATAGCATTCCTTCTGAAGGCCCCAAATCCACCTCTCCCTGGTTCAGATGGAAGTGACCAGTTGCTTGAAGGCAACTACAGTAAGAGCAGCCATACTGACCTCTAGTCCTTAAGATGAAATTTTCTCACATACATTCCTTGCAATCATTGCAGTAGCTTTGTAAAGGAACCATGAGCTGTTTTTATAGTCTCTGCTATATGGCTTATGCTTGCAGCTAAATTTTGCAACTGGAAATACTACGCCTGTCATAGCTGCTGGATAAGAGACTTCACTCTCCTGTAAACACATGTAAACATATTGGGGATGCCTTATTGTCTTTGGAAAGCAAGACTTGTAGCAGTGATTGCCACAGAATACAGTTGACTCTTCACGTGTGCAGCTTTGACCTTTGCGGATTTCATTATTTGTGGTTTTGAATAATATGTTGTCTGTAGGAATCTCTAGGTCCTCTAGCGCAACTCTGCCAGAAGTGGACCATAGAGTTGTGCTAGAGAATCTAGAAGTTCCTAAAGAGTGCACTTCTCTAGGCATTTGTAGGTCCTCCAGTATGATTCTGTGATCAACCCCTGGCAGATACTGACCATAGAGTTGTACTGGAGGACCTGGAGATACCTAGAGAGATGTTCTCTCAGATAAATAGTGTTTTTATTTGCAGTTTTTCCACAGCCATGGGGATCTCTCACCCTAATCCTAACGAAATGTGGAGGGACCACTATAGATTCATAAGTTCACTTTGGGGTCACCACACAGTTGGAAATGACTTCAAGACACACAACAACAAGATCAAATATAGGTTAGATTAAATAGAAGTTTGTTTGAAAATCAATTTATTCACCAGGGACGTTCTGTATACTTCTGAAGTGATGCCTTGGAACAGTTATCTTTGAAGGTAATGCTGTCATGATAGCAGTAAGGGTTGGTTGTTTCACTACATGCAGAATGAGCTCTGCATTCCAAAAGCTTAATCTAGTGCTGACATTCCATGCCATTTATTTTAAAAAACCCTCTATATATTTAGAGGCAACGTGTAAGGGCCTGTTAAAACAGCAGCATTCTTGAAGTGGTGCTGTAGAGCACAATTGTAAGTGCAGTAGTGGTGCTGGAAAAGGCAAGTATCTTATTCTTATGCTGCACCAACTTTGCAATAATTTGCTCTGGCTATGTGGATAGTTGAGGAACCAGTATTAACTTAAGTGGCTGTTCGTTGTACTGGATATCCTGGGTCATTATTTCTATCCTCTAAATAGGTCATATCCACTTAGTTTGGAGTTCAGGAGAATAGCTCCCAACAAACTGAACTACATCTGAATCATTATATACCGTAATTACATTTTGCTCAATAAGTAATATTAAAAGCACTGGCGTAGCTGTTGTTAAGGCAGGATAGCAGGAAAACATTTGTTTATGAACCTTGATCAGATTTATATTTTTGTGGGTTTTCCAGGCCATGAGGCCGTGTTCTAGAAGACAGTGCCTTGTTTTCAGACCAGAAAGGGTTTCCATTCATAATGCGCTTAACAACATTCTTTCTGCCTACGCATAAAATTGTTGGGAATCTGAATGCATATTTTGTAGGAAGAAATATTTTTAAATCAAATGTGCATTACTATGAGGAAGCTGTATGAGCAAAACTTGAGGCTTCCCGCCTCCCCCTTCGTAGTGAAGCATTTGCTTTTTTGAGAACTTGGAATGGCCTTGTCTCCAACATGCTTTGTATTTTGACATGTGATGCACTAGAGCTTTAAAACTAGGTCTTGGCCCTTTGTGTGTGTGAGAGAGCACAGCATGACTTTCTTCTGTTGGTGGGGGTTCCTCCATTTATAGTTCACAGTGGGAAAGTTGTGTTGTAAACAACTTCCACATCAGTAAAAGCCACTTGCTGATTTTGAGGTAGGAATATGACAGTATGATGTTTGAATCCTTCTTGAATGTGTTTATGAATGTTTATGTTCTTGTTACTAGGCCCTATGAGAAGCAGCATGGTGTAGTGTTTTGCATGATGGACTAAGACTGGAGACCAGGGTTCAAGTTCCCACTCAACCACGGAAACCCAGAGGGTGACCTTGAGCAAGTTACACTCTCTCAGCCTCAAATCTTACCAAGAATACCCCATGATAGGTTTGCCTTAGGGCCACAATAGGTTGGAAATTACTTGAAGAGGTACACCAGCAACACTGGGCACTAACTGCTAAATAAACCAAGATGGATACCCCAGCTTTCCCTGGTACTCTTTTAAAAGTGTGGGTTAGATGGTAAATGGAATGTACCAAAATGTCAATTTGTCCTAAATGGAGTTTAGATGTATTCAGCTATATTCAAAATAATGCATTCCAGTCTTATAAACATTTATTGTTAATGAGAAGTACTGAGGTGGGGGGGGGGCTGTTTGCACTAAAAGTGATAGTCCTATGCTACATCAAAGGTTAACAGATTTACAATAACATAAAATGTTGTGGCTTTCAGTCCAAATAGTACTTGGAGCATGAGAGCCAGTGTGGTATAGTGGTTTGAACACTGGGCTACAACTGTTCAGCCATGGAAACTCACTAGTTCACCTTGGGCAAGTCATACTCTCTCAGCCTGAGAGGAAGGCAAAGGCAAACCCCCTCCAAACAAATCAAGTCACAAAAATCCCTTGATAGGTTCACCTTTGTTGTTGTCATATGCCTTCAAGTCATTTCTAACTTCTGGTGACCAGAAAGCAATCATATCATGGGGATTTCTTGGCATAATTTGTTCAGAGGGGGGGTTGCTTTTGTCTTCCTCTGTGAGTGAGAGAGTGTTTCCATGTCTGAGCAGAGAGAAGAGATTCCACCTCAACATTAGGAGAAACTTCCTGAAGTAAGGGCTGTTCGACAGTGGAACACACTTCCTAGGAGTGTAGTGGAGTCTCCCTCCTTGGTCTTCAAATGGATGGCCATCTGTCGGGGATGCTTTGATCTGGATTTCCTGCATGGCAGGGGGTTGGACTGGATGGCCCTTGCAGTCTCTTCCAACTCTATGATCTAGGGATTCAAACCCTGGCCTCCATGCTGGATCTAGAATCACCTTCACGTGACCATAAGTTGGAGAGGACATCAAGGCACACAGCAACAGTATTGGAGTGAGTGAAGAATGCCTTTTGTTTCTTCACTATTTGATTGGAAAAATTAGCACTTCCCTGCCTCCTTGCCCTAAAGATCCTCTGCTGATAATAAGGTTTTCTGGGGTGATACAGTGTTCTTCCTCAATTGGAGAAAAATGGAGTTTCCTCATGCACCAAGGAATGAGTACAATCAATAGTAGTGTAAAATGTATCACTGGGAATTGATCTCTTCCCCGTGAAAGCGCCAAGTGAGGCAAACTAAGTGGGACTCTCTTATTTATTTTAATATTTTAAAAGATTTATATGCTGACTTGTTTGAGCAACTTTCAGGGGTTATTGAGGTCACAAGGATTTTGAAAAAACAAAAACAAAGGTAGTGGTCGCTTTTGACATCTCTCCTCATTTGTGGCCATGTAGGCTCTGAGCCCCAATAGAAAACTATCACATCATCTGAAAATGATTCAGAATGACAACTTGTGCCCTCCCAGGAAGCTTTGCTGTTGTCTACTTTGAACCTGCTGCTGCCCAATAAGTTCTTGGTGCAAAACATAGGAGAGGGCTTATCAAAATGGCCTTGGTGCTGCCTTTTGCTCTCAGATTGCAACCTATGTTTCAGGGTAGAACTTCCTAGTGCAGCAGAACTTAAAACTCAAAAAACTGAATGAAAACAAAATATTGAAATCAACAGTTAAAACTTCTTTGGACCAAATTCACAGTGCCCCTACTGCAATCTTAACTCAATTACAGGCTAAGATTTATAGGCAGACCTTCAAGGCCCATGTCAAAATCTGCAATGGTGGGACCTGGTAGAGATTAGTGGGAGCAGAGTTCTACAAATGCAGGGTTGCTATCAAGAAGGTTTTGTCCTTCATGCTCACTTGCTTTTACAAATGGGCATTTAATGCCTGAAATGCTTATGTCTAGTGTGGCCAAGGTAATATGAGTAAGTAGCAGAATGTTTCCAAGTTTTAAAGGAAAAGTGCTCATTGAGCATGCCTGTTCAGTGGCTCCAGTAAAGAAGTGAGGAAGTGTATCTTTAAGGGGAAATTGTGGTAATATACATAAATTGTGGTACTTCATGGATTCCCAGTTTGTTGGTTCCCATTCCCATGCTACAAGTGTAACATAAGCTATTTACATTAAGTACTCACTCATCCATAGGGAAAGCTTCCTGTTGTGCTGCTTGATCTTTTCTGCTGTATCACTTTCCAGTCAGCATCTATTAGTGGTGGGCTATTCTGTATTGTGTTTGCATTTATTACCTGCTTGTTTCATGTGCTCAAGAAGCATTCTGATTCATGGAGTAATAGAGTGTGTTTCTTTGAACATGTAGTTCTTATACACACTGGCTGGGGCAAGGTAATACACAGCCTGCAAGTCTCATATGACTTTGCTATCTGTCTTTGCTTCAACTATGCTGCCAAATTTGGTGATATGGCTGTAGTGGCCCTGCCCCATTTTAATATGGCTGTAGTGACCCATTTTAAACATTTTGTTAACATATTAAAAAAATGTTAAGTAATATAAAAGGCCTTATTTTAGAGGAGAATTATGCTCCCAGATGTTTCTAGGCAGTCTAGTGCTTAAAAAAAGACACATGCTTTGTACATGGCTTGTTTGAAATAAAAAAGCTGTCCTTTTGCTTCAGCTAAATTTAAGGCGTGCGTATTGGTGGTGGTAGCCGTGTATGACTAGGTTCTGGAAGGAGTCATCCTTAGGACCTGACAAAATTGACTATTCTTGTTCTATGAATTTTTAAAATAAAAATTTTAAAAGTTAAGGTTTTGTAAATCTCTATTTCTAGTTCAAGGGAAAAATAATACATTTTTTTTGAAAGTTGGGAAACATTGAACTATAATGCATCTAGTTCAGAAATAGGCAAGCCCTGAAGGTCCAGAGGTTAATTTTCAACACACTGAATTCACTATGTGTCACACCAGTTCTCATCCGTCCAGAGGTCCATTAGCAGTTTTGTAATAACATTTGGGGGTGGTTGGATGAAATGGGGGGAGGAGGAGGACAGGGAGGACTGCCTCATGCCTTAAAGGAGAAGAGCTGCTCCATCCCTTTCCTGCAAATTTCTGCTTTGGGATAGGCTGGGAGGGGCAAAGAAGACCTTGGCAGGGCACAAGACTCCTACCCTAATCTAAGCTGATAATGTCCAAGTGTGTATTGCAAATTTATCTTCTGAATTAGCATGCAGTCATCTGAAAAACATATACATATGCCCTTGAAATCTAGTTATTCTAGAGCAGTGCAACTTGAAAGTGACAGCAATTTACATGACTTACCGTATAGTCATTGTATTGAGTGTGACAATTTTGGAGCTGTTTCATCCTCACTAGACATTTCACATCCATTCCATCCGATCTTATTCTTTCACTTGATTCCAGGTGTTTTTTTTTTTTGTTTGTTTTTTTTTGTCTAAAGCAGGGATGTGCAAAGTGCAAGTGGTGTGGTCTCATTCACTATCAAGGCTGTTCCTCAGGTGTCCCAACTCCCAAAATAGTTTTTGCAGAAAAAGTAATATGCTGTTCTGGGAAGCATCCCAGAGTGGCAGTTCTGTAATCCCATTGAAGTCTCCTAGTCCCAAAAATCAAAAAACAAATGTGGACTTGTGGTTAAACGTTTTATGGATTTTTTGGTATACTTTACACAGAGTATTTAATATATGTAAACTATGGAGGAGCCTCCAGTGAATTATGCAGATGGAAAATTGGCCCCCCAAACATACTGAAGTAGTTTACCCAGGTCTGAAATGTGGCAGAACCTTTGGTATCTGTGTGGAGAATGGGGAATGCTTTCTTTACTCTAAAAATCCTGGCCTTAATATGAGAGAAAGGTATTTGCTTGTACAAGCCTTTCTTTTAATTGTAAATTTGATTGACAAACCATTGAGCTCAGAACAGGTAGCTCGGACATCACTATGCATGAAGGCTCACTTTTTCACTTTCTCCATGCCCTCCATGTGAACATGCAGGTTCTACTGTTTCAAATATCATTGCTTGTTCTCTGCAGAATCCCACTATAATTATTAGACTACAATACTAAATTCAAACACAAACCTATTTTGTTCTTATCAATCAACACAGGTATCTATATTTTATATCTGTGATACGTGTGTTGGTTGATAAGAACAAAATAGATTCGTGATTAAGTAGTGGATAGTATCTAAAAGTTGAGATGTTTGTTTCATACCTTGTGTATCATTGGTTTAGACTTGTTAAATATACAGAGGCGGGGTACATACCTCCGCTTTGCGGCGCTCTGCCGCCGCCGCCAGTAGGTCCGCGGGGGAGCCGGAGCCTTCACACGGCCCGACTCCCGCGCGGACCGAAAAAGAAGCTCCAAAATGGAGCTTCTTTTTCCGTCGCGTTTGTGACGTAGCGAGGCGCCAGGGGCGCACTCGCTACGTCACAAGGGACGCGACGCGTACGGACGCTCAGCGTCCGATATGCAAAGATGGCGCCGGCCATGTAGAAGGGCCGGCGCCATCTTGTATGGACGGAGTCCGTACTAGGCCCAGGGGCGTCTAAAAGAAACGCCCCTTTTTTAAAATGGGACGTCCTCCGGAGGTCCCAAATGGCAGTTTAGAAAGCCCCAGAAGAACAAAGCTTGGTTAGAAGTGATCAGCTTGACTTCTGTAAAGGGAAGTGTTGTTTCCCAGCAGACAGGGTCCTAACCTCCTGTATTCTGGGTTAGCTCCTCCCAATTTGCTCCTGTAGGCAGGGACAATAGAACAAAGTCCGGCCCCCTATAAAGGGAGGAGCTAGCCCCCCTGGGCCCCAGTCTTGTTCCTGCCTATGCTCCTGCAGGATGTGCCTCTTCAAGCCAGCGAAGTTTTTCCTTTCGCTGAAAGCGGTTTGACAGTTTTCCTGGCCTTCCCTTTTTCTCTTCTCTCCTGCCTTTCCCCCGTTCCTTGGTTGTGGCTTTGGCAGAGGACCCCAAGAGCATGGGTGAAGGGTCATCCTTAGGGTCTGCCAGCTCAACAGAGGGAGCCGGCTTCAGAGAGAGACCCAGTAGGATGTGTTTGCTGTTGCTCTGCAGCTTCTTCACTACAGCCACTACAGTCCTTTTATTCTCTTCGTTTCTCTTGCTGCCTTGAAAGCTTGAAGAAAGACTTAATATGGCAAGGATTGGAGAAAGGTCTTGGCTTTGCCAGTGACTCTCTCTCTCCTCCGAAGCTGCCCCCCTTCATGGTGGGAGCACAGGAGATTGTATCACGGGTAAGTACCAACGTTCAACTTTAAGAACTTTTTTGAGTTCCTAGAGAATGTCTGCAACCCATGTACATAGGCACAATCTGTATAAACGGGGTACAGCTTAACCTCCCAAAAGGTTTTTGCATTCCTTCACTGAAGGTTCCTGATTAAACTTGACAGGTGTGGGAATAAGATCACAGCTTCTCTTATGGATCAGTAACAGGTTAAAGAATAGGAATTAAAAGGTAGCAATAAATGGAGACATCTCACAAGATAAAAAAGTAAACAGTTCCAAGAATCAGTAATGGCTTTGGTGATATCAGTCAGAGGTGAGCAAGGAGCTAGCTTTTGCATGAGACTAAATTATTGAACAGTGTGTAAAAAAAGAAAAACAAAGCTGTATTAAGAAGAGCTGCAAACAGACTACAAAATAGCAAATGAAATACATTGGATCAGTAAATACATAAATTTTTCACATGTGGCCACAGAATAGTGCTAATTTCTGATTCTTGAGAGATCAAAAGGATGCCAGAAATGGTAACCAAAGTGAATAAGTGGCTTGAAAACCTTCTGTACAAGAAAATGCTAAAGCATTAGGGGAAGGAAAAAAAGAAAAGAAAGAAAGCCAGCATGGTGTAGTAGTTTGAGCATTGCATTACAACTGGAGACCAAGGTGAAAAACCCCACTCAGCCATGGAAACCCACAGGGTGACCTTAGGCAAGCTCCACTTTCCCATCCTCAGAAGAAGGCAAAGACAAACACCTTTTTAACAAATCTTGCCAAGAAAATCCTCTGACAAGCTTGCCTTAGGATTGCCATAAGTCAGAAATGACTTGAAGACCCAAACAATAGCAGTGAGGAAACAAACAAGTACTGTATATACTCATGTATAAGTCTAGAACTTTTTAGTCAAAAAATTGACCTAAAAAGCCGACTTATCTATCGGTCAACATAAGTTCTGTACTTTGACTCTTATTTAAAAAGGAACCATCCCCTGATGAAAGGCAAGAGTGTAGTCTGTCCTGAAATCACTGACCCCATCCAGCCTTTAGTGTGAGTACAAACAGTTATGCTTGCTGGAATTTTGTAAATCCTTTGGCATTGTTTTCCTCTGCTTTGTCCTTTACTTCCTTTGTTACATGACCCTAAGTTTTACCCTTGACTTATTCACAGGACACATCAAAATCCATAATTTTTACCCCTAAACCTGTCCTCTACTTATACGTGAGGTTGACTTATAGTCGAGTCACAAAAGCAGTTTATAAAATGATATGTATGTAGAGCAGCCTTCCTCAACTAGGAGTTGTCCAGCTTTGTTAGATTACAGTTGCCACCACCCATTACCATTTGGGCATTATGGCTGGGCTTGATAGGATTGGTATTGCAGAGCATCTGGAAGACACCAGTTTTGTGATAAGCTGGCGCAGAGGATATGAGTTTTCTCCTCCGTTCACAATGTTGGAACTCAAGGTCAACTAATGAGATTGGTGGTCAACTAATGAGATTTCAGGACAAAGTTTATTCAGTACATAATTAACGTATGGAACTTACTGCCATAAGATGTGTTGATGGCTGTTGGTTTTGATAGCTTTAAAAAAGCATTAGATGAATTCATAAAGGATAAGTTTATCAGTGGCTATTATTTCTGATGACAAAATGAATCCTTGAGATTCAGAGATAGGATGTTATTTATTATTTTATTTTATTTCATTTTTATTCTGCCTTTCTTCCACAAAGGGACCCAAGGAGGCTTACAAATAAAAACATTTTTAAAAACTTTACATTAAAAGTTTTAAAACAATTAAAATCATTGAAGTGAAAACAGTATAAAATTATCATGTTGTGGGAGAAAGGTGGGATATAAATCCTTTTTAAAAAAACCCTCCTGTACAAGGGCATTCCAGAGGGTGGAAGCAGCCACGAGGAGGCTGTCTCTCCTGTCCTCAACAAGTGAGCTTGTGACGGTGTTTGGACCAAGAGAAAGCCTTCCTTGATGGTCTTAGGGCTGTGGCAAGTTTATATGGGGAGTTAAAGGCGCGATACAGAGCGCCAAAAAGTGGTGCTCTGCCTGCGCTGTCATTAGCTGCGCCAAGAAGCCCCAGCGACCAAACCGCGAGGCTTCCCGGCGCAGCTAAAAAGAAACACCAAAATGGCGCTTCTTCTCGAGTCGTGGAAATGATGCGATGAGGCGCCAATGGCGCACTCGACACATCATTTTAGCAATGCTACGTGCGGACGCTAAGCGTCCGCACGTAAAAATGGCCCGCCCATGTGTATAGGGCGCGGCCATTTTTATGCCCCCGTCACGTGCTAGGGGTGAGGCCAGTATGGACGCTAGGTCCTCGGCCGATCCCTAGCACGTGACGGGGCGCCGCAAAGGCCTGTGCGGAACGGGCCTTAGTCTCTCAAATAGTCTGGACCTAAGCCATATAGGGCTTAATAGGTCATGACCAGCACTTTGAATTGTTGCCGGAAACAAACCAGTAGCCATTGATGCTGTTTCAGCTATGCTCCCTATAACTAGCCTCACTCAGCATTCTAGCTGTGAACTCATTGAAATTTCTGAACTGAGGCAGCTCCACATAGTGTGTTACAGTAGTCCAAATGGGTTGTAATCAAGGCATGTGTCGTCATAGCCAGATCTGACGTCTCAAGGAACAGGCACAGCTGTTGCACTAGTTTTGGCTGTGCAAATGCACTCCTGATCACTGTTAAAATCTAAGCATCTGGGCCCAGAGTTGAGTCCAAGAGCACACCCAAGCTACAAGCCTGAGATTTCAGAGGGAGTGTATCCCCATCCAACACAGGCAGAATCCCTATACTTTGATATGCCTTACGACTGACCAGGAGCACCTCTTTCAAGTCTGGATTAAATTTCAATTTGTTTCCCCTCATCCAGTCCATTACTGACAACAGACATTGTTTCAGTACAGAGCAGCTTTCTTGGAATCAAATCAAAAGGAGAGATAGAGTTGGGTGTCATCTGCATACTGGTGAAGACACACCCCATAACTCTGGATGACCTTTCCCAGTGGTTTCATATAGATGTAAAATAACATGGGGGACAAAACTCAACCCTGTGGAACTCTGTAAGCCAATGGCCAATGAGTTGAACAGGAGTCCTCCAACACCACCTTCTCAGTTTGCCCCTCCAACAAAGACCTGAACCACTGCATAACAAGTCCCATCTCAGAAAGGTAGTCCAGGGGGATGCCATGTTTCATGGTACTGAAAGTCACTGAGAGGTTCTGCAGGACCAACAGAGAGTCATGCCCCCTGTCTGTTTCCCTGCATAGGTCATCCCCTAAGGTGACCAAAGCTTTCTCTGTCTATACCCAGGCCTGAAGTCAGATTGAAAGGGAATTTAATTCTAAATACTGCATTTTGGCCAACAAAGAACAAAGGAAAGTGCTGTTATTTTATTACTGAAATATTTACATAGTAGTTTTATTCATATATCTTAACATACAAATAAAGCAGACATCAGCAAAATTTAGTAATCAAATTAAAGATGCAGATTGCAACCAGACAAATATTTCTTGCAGCCCAGTGAAAAGAGACCAAAGAGTTAGCTATCCTCTGCTTGTAGGAATTCCTCTTTTGGAGTCGACCTACACTGAGATTTTGCAGTTCTTCATTGCCCCAAAGACAGTACAACCAATAAAGCCTGTTGGCTGCATTTCAGCAAATTAATTCATATGGGAAGCCAAGATTGTGCAAGTGCTTAAAAGTTAAATTCAGCACCTTGAATTGGGTCACAAAGCAAATTGATATCTAGTACCACCTCTGCAGAACAGGTTAATTATAATTGCACCTTCCAGAACTAGTCAATAATGGGCACATCATTGTTCTGCATCACTAAACAAGATGGCTGTTAATCTTCTCCAATGTCAGAAGCAGTATATTTCTGTACAGTAGTTGCCCACAAACCCAAAATGGGTAGTGCAGTGGCAAACATGTTTTGCTGGCAAGCTTTCCACAGGGAACTGTTGGCTATTGTATGAACAGAAAGATGGCCTGATCCAGCATGACTCATTATTCATCTTCGCGAACAGCCTCATGAAAGGTATAATCCCATACACAAACCTGGAAGTTCTAGAAACATGTATCAATATATCAGAGTCTTTCCTACCTAGAAATGTTTGCTGGTGGTGTTTGGCTGTAAACTACTGTTACACTCTCCAGATATAGAGCACCTTCCTTGCTACTTCTTCCACATCTAGGGGCCATACAGACTACCTTTTACCCCGGATCAGGAACCGAATTATGCACGTGAAGTTCATATTCGCCCTGAATCTCCCACAAGCAAATCTGAGGCTTGCACACCCGTTCCGGGGCAAATGGCCCTTAGCACGGGTCATTTGGAAGCCGAGTAAAAGCTGTATCTTTTTGGGGGGAAACAGGTTCGGGGAATATGAACTTGTCCCTGATCATGATTGGGGCAAGTTCAGGGGAGCGATTTAGGTCAGAGGGAGGGCAGTGGGCAGGGCATTCCCTCCCCTTCATCGGGGCGAAGGAGGAGGAGGAAGGAACTGGGGGGGAAGAAGGGATGCCAGGCAATCGGGGTGACTGATGGAGCCAAAGAGCAGAGGAAGGATGCAAAGGGCAATCGGGGTGCCTGAGAAAGGGTCAAGTTCAGGGTAGGTCAGAGGGAGGGCACAGAACGGAACAAGTCTCCCTCTCACACCAGGCAGCTCTCTTTATTTTTTATATATTTGACAATCTATGCACATAGTTCTACAAGTAGATACATATATAGACAGAATGTGTCCCAGCAGCACGCACTTTGCAAAAGTCTATTTTCCTAAATTATTTTTTATATGTGAATGCTACAAATGTTTCCCTCTCAATTTGGCAAATTGATACAGAATGCTTTTGCTACTGTCTGTAAGGAACTGGGCTGGCTGAGGGAAAACAAAGGATGCAGAGATGGTATTCCGAGGTGAGGAATTTATTATTATTATTATTATTATTATTATTATTATTATTATTATTATTATATTGCCTGTGTATGAGGCATTGGGGTGGCAAGGAGGAAGGATGCAGATGCATTAGATTGCATTTTGGGGTTGAAAACGGAGGCAGGGGAGATCCATAATCTGTAGTGACCCAAATACACACAACACACACACCCCTGGAGGTTTTTAAATTTGACAGCATCTGCGCATGCTGGCGCCTTTTTAAAAAAAGAGGGGGGGAGCACACATCCTGTGGCCCAATCACTGTAGGAAACGTCACCTCGACGAAAGCGGAAATAAATTAGATTGACAGCAAAGGAGCCTTTTTTTAAACTGGTTCGGTAAATGAGAACTCTCCCCAGAGCTGCATGGCATTCAGGGTTAAATTACCCTGAGGTAAATAGTGGGCACTTGCTTCCAGAGGGATTCACAATCTACCCAGTTCCATCCAGTGCAAACAGGTGAGTCAGAATGGGGCCCTACTAAGCAAGATCCATCCAGCTGCCACCCACTCTCAGAAGATGAAGGGAAAACCAGCTCTGTTGTCACTTATGTTGCCCTTGTCTTCTGTCTTTTCTTTGTTTGCTGATGCACGTCCTCAGAAGATAAATTATCCAGAGGTACAGAAGTAGAGCATATTCTTTGTCACTGTCCAAATACTCTCTTGGAAGAGGAAGTAAAGAGGTTGCTTTGTTATTGGTGGCTAATTCCTGATTGCCCAGTGCTGGTCTTCTGGCTCAGGAAGAAGCCAGGCTTGTCCAGTAGAGCCAGAAAATGCTGTGGCAGCTGATACATTTTTTCCCTTCTATCTTTCTTTTGTCTTCTAAGGTGAGGGTGGCAAGGGAAAGGAGAAAACTCTAGTTCTAGAGAGAATTCATCTTCAGAGGATGGATAGAAGCAATAGGGACAGTACTGAAAACTAAGGAGACGATATCAGTGCTGTCTCTTGGGTATGGTTTCCCCTTCATCTTCCTCTTTTCTTAATCTTCATAGCATGGGAAGATTCATTCTGCACAGAGTAGTCTGTTCCTAACATCCTCCAAAACTAAAAACTTGTTAAATAGTGCTGCCCTCAGAAGTATTTCAGCAACCCAGAAAGTGGTCCACAGCCTTGTGGTAGTTGTTCATCCCTGCTGTACTGTGTTGTCTGTGTACAGTTTTAACCTGCTCTTCCTCATACACATAGCTATGACATCCATACATTGGTTTAATGTAGACCTAGAGATATACACTTAAATGCTTAGTTATATGTGTATGTGTTTGTGTGTGTATCTGTATCTGTCAAGACAGATTTGGCTATCATTGCCTTATTGATGATGTTGTGTGTGTTATTTGCCTTCAAGTCATTTCTGACTTGACATTTCTGACACTAAGACAAACTATCACAGAATTTTCTTGGCAAGTTTCTTTAGAAGGGTTTGCCATTGACATCTTCTGAGGCTGAGAGAGTGTGACTTGCCTAAGATTACCCAGTGGGTTTTCATGGCTGAGGAGGGTTTTGAACTGTGCTCTCCAGAGCCATAGTTGAGTGCTCAGACTGCACCACTCTGGCTCTACTCAACTGAACTCTGTGGAACACCAGCTATTTTAGATGGCATAGTAAAACGTATGAACCACGATTTTGCAACTCACTGGTAGAATTCCCTTAATTTCCACCTAAATTCCTTAAAGGCACCAGATCCTGGCTGATCTTGGAAGCTAAGCAGGGTCAGCTGCCAATGAATATTAGATGATGTAGGCTATGTTTCAGAGGAAACAATTGGCAAACTACCTCTGAATATTGACAGGTGACTTAAAGGCACATGCACATGCATGCACACACATAAAATTATGTACAGTGAAATTACCCGGTCAGTTCTCTGAGGTTTACTCTGCTTCAGTTTCCTATTCTTGGTAACAAAGGCTATGAATGATTTCTGTCAAACGTAAATATGAAAACCAACACAGTACTGTATCTTTGAACTGAATTGTGTAGTGTAAGTGTCATGTGTGTTAAACTTCTGAATTCATCATGTAGATAAAATAGATAGCATATATTCGCTTGGGATTACTGCACAAGAATATTTTCAGCAGTTGTGATCTTTGCTTCTATAAGTGCTTGTGGAAAAGATTTTAAAAACCAGCTTCCTTATATCAGAAATTTAGCTTTAGAACCAAATTAATAATAGATATTTTTGAAGAAGAATGGAGTGTTAGAGGCAGTACATACCGGCATTTTGTGCCGGCCTGACTGCTTGCTGGGGCTGAACTAGGGCAGAGAGTCTACACAATCCGAGCCCTAGTTCTGCCGTCCGGGCATCATCTTGGCATGCACCCAGCAAGCAGCACACACAAGGTGCACCACGATGATGTCCCTCGGGCACAGTGCCCAAACGGCACTACACACAAGGGGCGTCATCATGGCATGCGGGTGCACCAATGGTGCTCCTACAAGGATGCAAAAAGAACACGTTGGGAAGCGGGTTCTTTTTCGTCCTTCTGGAGGCCGCTGCCTCCTTCCAGGGCAAAAACGGGCAGCATGGAGCCACCCATCTCCACAGCCCCTTAGTTTCTTCACCTGTAGGAATCAGAAAACAGAAAAGTATTTAACTATCCATAATATATGTAGTGCAGTGAACAGAAAAGTTCATTTATCACTTAGAAGATTGCATGAATGGTTAAAGAGATTATCTGTAGCTTTCCATGACAGTTTAGTAGTGCAGTGTCATAAGGAAAGTATATAAAACAAGTACTGTAATGTTAATTATAGGTGGAGCTGATAAGACATTTTGAACGTTTAAATGTCTTAGAACATCAGTATCCTGCTTGTAATAAAGTGAGCTTTGTTAAAAAAAGTATCCTCAGAAATTTGCTTAACAATTGAACCTCCTTTCAACAGATTTTACTTTTTGTGTAGATGTTTTTCTGGATTTTTTCTGTAAGTGCTTTCAAACTGGTTATTTTTTCGTTGTTGTGTGTCTTCAAGTAATTTCCAACTTATAGCGACTTTGAGGCCATGAAGCTAGATTTGTTAGAGGTGGAGGTCCTTTAATGTGATACCATTGAGTCCAATTATTGTTTCATTTGCAGTGTAATTATTTTGTAGGATGATGTGGTGGTCTTTGGTTATGTTAGAAAACAATTAAAAACATATACTAGATTAATTCTTTGTAACATTGTGATCTTCAGGTGGTAGTGTTAAGTTGTTGAGAACTGTGCTTTTGTAGTGAATTGGTCTAGTTAAACTTAGTGCTGTTGCACTGAAACATTTCCTTCTACTTCCCCAGTTCGTGGTGCACATTGTGGACATGTTCTTAGTAGTCCAGATATCAAAACATTGATCTTTATTAAATTATAAGAGATAAATAAAAAAAGTAACAAAAGGACAACAAAATTCAAAATACAAAATACAATATACAATACAATATACAATATATACCATACAAACATATAAACATGTAACAATCACAGTGATACACTAACATAATACAAAAAACAAAATAACTTCCTAGAGAGCATGGAGGCCCTTATCTGCCAAAATTACACCATTCATACATTCAATATAGATGCATCCATTTTCTCTTCTTGCCAAGTTAGGTTCTCTCCCTTCCCTTTTATATGGAAAAGGAGGGAACCAACTCAGGATTTGTTATACTTATTTTTCCTTATGTTAATATTCCGTGCTAGATTTTATTCCTCAACTTCGTGTCCAGAATTAAAGCTTATGATTTATCAAACTACCATATAAAGTTGGGGGTCAAATCTTCAGTTTTATTAAATGACACTAAAGGGTTCCATACTTTTTTTGTTTTTTCTCAATTTAGATTTCTGGCATAACTAGTAAGTTTGTCCATCTCCATAAAGTCCAGATATCCTGAATTGTTTACTCTTAATATTGGTTGTTCTTCTGTAGTATCCTAAGTATAAGTTAGCATGCCGGTTTGGAAAGCCTTGCTAGGAAATTGAAATATCTGGAAGGCTGCTGTGTTTTTGGAGGCGAACAGCAAGGATTTATTCTATACATCTTGTCGGAAATTATTCAAAATAGTTATTACTAGAAATGTGAGAAAGGGGCTTGGATTTTGTCATATGACTGTGAAATACATATATGTAGGGTTCAAGTTGTCTAGAATATGACTGACCCAGCTGATAGCTAGGATAAATTATACAGCACATAACTCTAGTTCTTACTCCTCTTTGCTCCTTATTATTTCTAAAGCAAAATTATGATTCTGGTTCTGACTTTTTAAAGCCTTAAATGTCCTGGAAGCTTCCCTAAGTAGTGGTGTCTATCTTAAATGAACCATTTATCTGATGTATGTCCTCCCCTCCTCCCCTTGATTTTGTTGCATTTATCTGCTTCAGGTGTTACTGTTGCCATTGCTGAAATTAGTTTTTACACTGAATATGATTTCTCAGTGGCATTATTTATTCTATGAAACTTTCTCCCATGTTTCCGCTGCTACTTCTTATTTGACAGGTAGAAGTTCACTTTTTTAGTTGCAACATTGGACTCCGAACTTGAGACTGTTCTGGTTTCTGCTCTGTTTTTAGATAAATTTTAGATAATTATATTTTAATAACTGTAACTGTTTTAATGATGTCGTTACATTTGATAGCCAAGATCCTAGCCACTTTTAGAATAGCATAAATATGTAATTACAGTGGAGCCTACAGTTGTAGAGCTGATTGTACTGCAGGCATCAAGGCTTTGGGCTCATCTGTTGTGCAATATGAAATAGCTCTCTACTCAGCAAGTAAAAAGTAAGAAAGAAGGCTGTGTGCATGATAGTAGAGCAATTGGCTGTTCTAAACTTTTGCAAACTCTGAAAAAGTGCAACTGTTGTTGTGTAACATTTTTTATTATTATTTTAGGAACTAAGCCCAACAAGATTTAGGTCATTATCAACTGCTATAGGAAAACTGAAGTAGAAAATTTGTTGAAACCATTTTATTTGAATGTATGATCTCTGCTTTTCTAGCATTGATTACAGAATTTCAGAAGAATTGTTAAAATGCAATTGTTAAGGGTTCAGGCAAGCAAACAGCCCAGAACCAAATATGGAGAACAGTTTTTTTTCCAAATACATATAAGGCAGTTCTCAGTGAACTGATTATCTGAATGTAGGACATGTCTAGCTGCATAATTTTTCCCTGTGGAAAGTTATTCATGATACTGAACAAGAAGTTGGGTATGGAGACCATCTGAATGTATCTCAAGGAAAAACTTATTATTCATCCATGTCATTCTTTTAGTTTGAGATGCAATCCCTACAATTAAAGCATTAAATCTACATTGATGTACATATCTGTCAGAACAATACCATCATTGATGGAATCTTTTTATGTATACAGATGTTTGGGCCTTCATTATAAGACATAAATAATTGAAGTTGCAAGATAATCTGCATAGAATTTACTGCTCCATGTCATTTGTCTCCTGGGCTATTTCCAAAGTTTATATGATACAGCTTCCTTCTGTAATATACAGCTGGAAGTGAAATTGCTAGCTCTACTTGTTTCTAAGCTCTTGTACTAGTGTGAGATGAGACTTGGGAATGTGGAGAAAAAAAACTTCTGTGCTGTCAACATAAAGCATCTGAACAGGCTTTTGAGGATGGGCGCAATATTTTCTTGTCTTTATATTAGTAATAACTTCCTAAAATCTGAGATGACACATCTGGTTTTATTTTGGCTTTTCACTGCTTTGGTTTTTAAGGATTCACATATGTGCTGTATTTTAAAGTACTACAGTGCCAAAAATACAGTTTTTTTGCTCCTAACCATGAACTTCAATTTAGTCTCTGATTCCACTGTGGTGTCCAACTTGAGACTCTGTTCAAAAAGATATTTCAAGTAAACATCTTGAAATTCAGTAGTCAAAAACTGATTTAATAGTTATCTCACTTCTAGAATTCAGCTATGGACAACTGATGCTTTTCTATCTCTTGTCTTAAATGCTCCTTTCTTAGATATCTGCCAAGATACAGATCAGTAGTTCTCTCTGAAGAGATTTTATGATGTTTTTCCTTTCCTTATTTTTACCTTGCTTTGGGATTGGGAAGCATACATGCTTCCTAATCATTGTGCTTGGAATGGAGTGGAATGTGATATATTGCAGTGGACATTGCTTGGACAAATGTCGGATGTCTCACATTTTCTGCTGTCTTCACTACTAGCCCTGTATGCTTAAACCAGGAAAGTTAGTATTCAATGATATTTAATAGTTTCTTTTAATAGATTGAGATGTTCAGCTACTAAGATACTAGTTCTTGATAGGGCCTTTAAAAAAGAAGTGATATAAGAGATGGGGGATGAGAGGAGGACTGGTTGGCTCTCTTGCTCATTCACAGTGTTATGGAATGATAACCTGGACCAGGGCAGGAGGAAGACTTCTAGCTTAACTTTCTCAATCTATTTTTGATGTGAAGGAGTATTTATATGTTCTCCCTCCACACACATTCTGAAATGATAGACGCCTAAGAAGTGCTACATCCAGACCTGCAGGCAGGAGAGTACAAGTAATTGCTGTATGACTTGGTTCAGCATACTGAATATAGGATGGCTTACCAGTTGCTTTTTCTAATGTTCAAGAGATGCTTCTTATGTGACAGAAACAAAGGGCAAAAATGAGCACTGTGTTGAAGCCACAGGTATCTTTACTTTCAAAAATTGTATTAAAGCAACCCAGTTTGTTCAAGGGTGGCAAGGAGCTGGGATTTGGAACATTCTGCCTTGGATTCTCCATTAGAAATTTATCGTTCTAGGACAGGTTCATCATAATTGATACATGATCAAATTTAGTAAACAAATTGGAAGCACTGTCATGAGCTGTGGCACTATCTTTTCTCTTAAAAATAAAAACATCAAGTTTTGAAACCAATATTATTTTTTTAAATCCCAGAACAAAAAAAGACTGTACAGAATTGTATGGCTGTAGTTGGTTCAGCATGTCCATCAGATCTACAAGGAAATGTTTGATGAGTATTTATTAGACTAGTTTTTACATTTAAATGATATTTCTATCCACTGATAACCTGTTTAATGCTCACTAAGTAAACAGAATATTGTCAGCTTAAATGTCATTAGTTGCTCTTTCAGCCTCTCCACAAGACACCTTGCCTTCATCTCAATGCAACTGTTTAACTTTGGAACATGGTTGCTGAAATCATGAACAGTAATATCATTAAGCTTTTGCTTATTCCTTCTAGAAATGCCGCATCTAATGCTCAGAATTTTCATTTACTCCCCTCCTTTATTATTCTCTACTGCCAGGCTTCTAGGTCTTACACTTTTCTTTCTGTAGCTTATAGCAAAACCTTTAGTGCAAAATGTCAGACCACCTTGTTAAGAAAACAGATTTCCAGAAATAAGTATTAAACTCAATTTTTGTAAAACTCGTGACTCTATTAACTTGTGTCTTGTGTTGATAAATAGATGGCTCATGACTCTCAGCATGGAAAATCACTGGCTAGTCAATCCAAGTGTTTGAAGGACTTGACAGATAATAGTCACTTACCTCTCGTATGGAGTAAGAATCATAAATGATTCAAAGGATATAAAGAAAGCACTTCAAGGAATTTGAAACCAGACCTAAACTGGCTTCTCAGGTTTGTGTTAACTCCCTATTACCTTGTCCTTTTAATTTTCTCTTAAGTGATTTGGGAGTTTAGTTAGCTTAGGTGTTTTGGACATTTACTTGGAAAATCCAGGTTCAAAAATTTGCATAGCTGTGAAGCTTACTAGGAGCCCTTAGACAAATCTCAGGACAACCCGTGACTCAAGATCGTTAGGAAGATGAAATGAAATGTGTCATCTTAAGTTTTCTAGGGTGTAAATGTGAAATTATCCATGTAAAGTTAAAGGAAAATGTCTAACTGTGCTTGTCTTCCTTGTAAAGGCAGCTAATCAGAGACACTGCTCAAGCTGATTTTTAAGTAATGATTCTTAGGTCTTATTATCCTCATCATTTGGTGGCTGAGTTCTTCAGGGCTGAGTCCAGACACATCAAGAGATTTGAATGCATATTAGCAACTTTAATTGTAATGCCTCATATTTAGTTAGATCGTGTAGAAGGGCCCCAGTGGGTTGATACAAAGACTTGGGGGGGGGGCACCATGCTGTAAACGAGGTGATGAAAACTTGGGAGAGGGTGAACATCAGATCAAAGTATTTACGATCAGGCTAATGTCTTGTTGCTTTGAAGCAATGTGAAGGCTGAGCTGATTTGCAAAGTACATTCATAGGCAAACAATTGTTCCATTTACAGTCCCCTCTCCCTCCCTCCACCCACTCACTGGAAAGGAATTAGCCTTATTACCATGACTCTGAAAGTTACTTTGCTTATTAAACTGAAACTTTTAAAAGACCAACTGTGAAACTCCAAAGGCTCATCTTTTGTCAGGCACTTCTAGAGCTCAAGTAATACTGAATCTAATAGGATTTGAATAAAATTTGCCAACACTGTTTATCTGTAATTCTTTGCAGTTTCCAGTTTTGGAGAAGAAAACTAGAACCATTTTTGCAAGAGGTTTTGCCACCTCTTGCAAAAATTAGCATTCTTCTTCCCTGAATGACTTGAAAAAAATATCATTCTTCTTTTCTTGGTGACTTGGACAGTACTTCCTGCAAACATCTGCATAGTTTTAACTCTTGTATGTACTTTATCATAAAACATTTCAAAATCTGTACCATTAGATATTATTAGGAAGCTGATAGCAAAACTTTTCCCAAGATAGGAAATTACCTTGATAGACCAATTCTTCACCAGCCCTTGTTTTTTATTTGTCATTTTCTAGCTCTTTCTTCAACTACATCTGTGACAATTTATTTCATTTATGATTTCTTCATCTTCAAGACAAACTCTTGAACATATATTTTATCTTTATTCATGCAGACATGTCAGCCTTCAAATTTTGGAATCTTTTTGCCAAATTTGTGCTAAATTGAAAAAGACAGGCTAGGTTGGAGACAAACATTACTGAAAATTGCATTAATAGCAGACTTTTAAAAGTCTGGAATATAAAGTTATGTATAAATTAGAAGAGGAGTGGTCACTCTTCAGTGCCACTGATATGACACAGGTGGCTGGCTAGCTATGTGATTTTGTGATCCAGTTTGGGAATATCTACAAAGCTAACTTACAGAATGAAAAAAAAAAGTGGTAGCTATATTATTTAATAATAATACATGTCATTATACTATATTTCTGTGTCAGAGTTCAAGAGGATAGGTTTGTGCCCCAAGCAGTTTACAATCTAAAAAAGCTCATTTAGGTATCTTGAGAATCAGCTTTTCAGTTGTGCAGTCACTTGAAAAAATGATGCAGCTGTCAGTTTAGGCAGTATCTGCATATTTTTATTCAGGGACTACAATGGGGTCTAGTAGTTGTGATCCACATCTGTATTCAGGTTGTGTTGGATCTTTCCTATCTATAATGGTTGGACAGACAGATTATATATTGCTCTGTTTTGATGGTGGTGTCCTGGGGATGGAATAAAAGAGGAACTTGAATATTTCTTGAAGGAAAATATTTCTCCAGCATTGAACTGAGAACTTAAATATGTATTGTATAGAGATGTATCTTTAGGACATCATTGGAAAACATGCAGCCTTCTTTTGGGGGGGGGGGGGAGAGGATCTTTTTGGCAGCTGCTTCCAGGCTCTGGAACTCCCTTCCCAGAGAGGTTAGACTTCCTTGCTATTCTTTGGTAGATAGCTAGGGACTTTTTTGTTTCAGCAGGCCTTGGAAGGCTGACTACTCAGGGAAAGCGGCCTTTCATGTGCTATTTTGTTAATATTTGTAGTCCTTATTTTAATGCTTTGCTTTTAACTGCTTTTAATTTTGTTGCTTTTTAAACTTCAGCATACTATAATTTTATTAGCGATATGTTTTTATTTCTGAAAGTTGTCTTGAGTCTCAAACTGGAAAAATATGGGGTATAAATAACTATTAACAACAACAGCAACAATAATATTGTGGCCTCTGACCCTCTCTCCAACTGTCCTTTTTCTGGTTAAAAAATGGGCAGAGAGCGTGACTGCCTTATTCAGGATTACTTCAGTTCAGAAACCCAAGCTTTCAGTATTGAACCAGAAAAGCTTTATTCAGGAAACTATATAGATGTTAAGATACAGACATGTGTTGCCAGTGCTACAGAAACAGCATTAAGAACACATAATCCCACTGGGTAGGTCACATACTCTCAGCTGCAGGGGAAAGCAATAATAAGCCTCCTCTGAAAAATCTTATAAGAATGCTGAATGATAAATTCACCTTAGGGTTGCCATAAATCAGAAATGACTTTAAGGCATACAACTCACAATTAAAGCATACATAAATTTAAATTTTAAGCAGGTTGCATTCGTATTTGTCATGCAACCAAAACACTCTCCTTTCCCCTGAGTGCTCTTTCTTCCACTCTCACACCATCCATTCTCAGGAGATTGACATTGGATCTGTGCGCACTGCCTCAACTCCCTTCCCTCCTGCTTATTTACTACAAAAGAATGTGGAAAACAGACTGAGCATTTAACACACTACTACATGTCCCATCATTTTGCAGCAGTATTCTGTAATACATTGTGAGCAAGCAAGCAAAGCTATGACAAGCAAAGCCAACTATTGGCAGGCAAGTTGATGGACTCTGTTCCTTACAGTGACCTGCATTTTCTGGACATCTCCAAGACAGGTAATACAGCCTAAATAGTTCCTTGGACTCTTTTGTATTAATGAACATCCAAATATAATCGTTGCTCAAAAACAGAAATGGACTTCCAGTTACTTCCAACCCCAGCCCCTTTTTGGCATTTTTGGGAGTGTGGGGCTCCCACAGTCTTGGGGCAAAAATAGGTCACTAGACCTGCCAGAGGTGTCCACCCTTCCTTAAAAAGCATTGTGGCAGTTTTTTGGCACAGTAATACAGAGGAAAATATCTTTTATATTCTGCTTTCTTTCCTTTATGTCTCATGAACTTTCCTAAATTTCGAAGATCTTAACATCTGCCTTTCTTCTGTCTTCCAGAACTTTTCTTCTTCTGATGTCCTGTCAGCTGTTGTTTGAGCTACCATGCTTCTGAACTAGCTGAGGACAAATTGGTAAAACTAGAAAATGCTGAGCAGATAATCAAATCCTGTAGTTTTGTTTTTTACTTGGTACTTTTTGCCATAATCTTAACAGAGAATAGTTTCGAGAAACAGTGTGGCTGCTATTGCATGACAAGTATGAACAAAGTAATGTTGCTAGCAGACCTCTAGGACACTTACCTATCTCTGTGCCTTCATTTGACATCCCTTTGGCGTATCAAATTGTCTCACATTTTGACCTGCATGTATTCCAGAAGGAAAGATTCTGATTCCCTGAGTTCTTTGTGAGGTAAAATATAACTACTGTTCTGGAAAGGATAGTATTCTTCCATAAAATATATCCTGTAGAACTCTAAAGGACTTGATCAAAACAAAACGAGGGTTCTACTTGAGAGAACAAGTGCAGCTCTATCTTCAAGATTTAAGAGTAAGAGTGTTTTCCAAGAATGATGGGATCCCTTAAAGGTTCACATATCTCGTTATTCTTTCATACTTACAAAGTGCCTCCTGATTATTATTCTGTATAGATTCTGTCACAGAGTGTAAGTCAGGAAAAATGGTCTGGAACGCACTAAGCCTCTAACTAGTCATTCTTGAGCTATAATCATACTGTGCACACAGATGAGCGTACAAGTTCTGGCTGGCCTTGGTAGGCATTTTTTTATTAGCCAGCTGTGAAAACTAATCTCATGCAACAACATTATACAGATTTTAAGAGCAGGTATCTGTTTCATCAAACTTAATAAAGTTCTTACTTAATAATTCAGGTTTGGCTTGGATTGATTGATACACAGACTGATTTTCTTTTCATCTGCTTAGTGGTAGGGCTTTTGATTATTCTCCCCCCCCCCCCTTTTCAAGTGCTTGATAATTTCCCTACTGTATGTTTCTTGGGTAGTACCCTGAATTACTTGAGCAGATGGTCACTTGTGCAACAGGTTTTCCTGCACCCTTTTTTTAACTGTAACTTCTAGTGTACCACACATTAGTTCATGCAAACAAATTGTACTTGGCTTTTCCTTATTTCTTGAGGATCCTGTGCAGGCTTCTCAGGGGGACTACAGTACGGGAGACAGTATGACAAAATGCTATTGCATTGGTGGATTTCCATACCTCTAACTCAGGATACAGTTGATAATTCTGTTAAAAGTGCAAATATTTTACAAATATTTTACAAATCCAAATGTGGGGAATATAAATTTTCATCTGTGAGATGATTTATGGTAATTTGTTCTGCAAGAAATCCTTACCAAATTGCAGTATGACAAGATGTAAGAGTCTTATGATCCTTTATAACTTTTGTTAGATGAAAATTATACTCTGAGCTTTACTGTTATGATTCTAATATGAAATCAGACTTTTGCCATGCAAGATTATTTAGTTCTCTTAGTGCAGCCCCAATATTTGTTTCTGTTTTAAATTTGAGTAAAAGTGTCTCATTAAAAAGGAGGAGGTAAATCTGTGATATATTTCAATTTCATTTAAATAATTTTGTGAAATTGAAAGCTTGCTCAGTTTTCTAACACTACTAAAAACATTTGCCTGATTATAGATTTTTGAAAAAATTAATTGTTTCCTGTTTTTGACTAAATCTTTCAAGTTTCATTTTTTGTAATATGCTTGGAAACACAAAATACTTACTAAAATCTCTTCTGCCCATTACAGTGCAATATTTGTATTTGTAATAAGCTAGATACTTTTACGAAGAAATGTTACTACTTAAATGTTTGCTCCAAAGTGCTGGTTTGAACTAGGAACCTTGCCAAAGAAGGGAAGGGAAAAATCGGGCAGGGCTCAATTATTTACTTTCTGCTGTCTACAAGATTTTCCAGTCAAAATGGGAGACTGAGCAAAAACGCAGTGAGGTCTATCCTTCTCCTCTCCTCCTTTTGAATATGCAGCCCACAATAGCTGTGATTAACAAATATTGGTTGTTTGGATCTCTCCACTAACATGTTCTGATACAGTTTCCTAGAGTCCTTCATCTCTGCACCTTGCGTTAGACTTTTGGACAACTGGGGTTCAGATCAGAATTAGTCATGAAGCTTACTGGCTCACCTTGAGTCTGTCACTGAATTTATACTACTTCACAGAGTTGTTCATATATGACAGAAGGATGTGCATACACTTGCTTCAGCTCCTTGGAAGAAGGATAAAATATGAATGAAAATAGAGTTTATAGTCATGATCCAGGGAGTAATAAATGTCAAAGCTGCTTGAATTCATTGTTTTCTCTTTTCTTTAGGGTACAGAGGAGAGAAGAAGCAGCCATTGTAAGGAATATATTTGTGGATCTACAAAATGCCTCAGTGTCATATGGTGATCCACCTATTGTGTACACTTAAAAGATTGTATCACTTGCTCAGTTGGGAAGCAGAGTGACTGGCACATAGCTGAAAAGTCACAAAGATGGCTACAGTTTGGTTGGGAGAAGTAATGAGAGGGGTATTTAACCCATTCCCTTCCCATAACATTCTCTCCAGTTTGACGTATGTGCCTATGATGGGAGAAGAGAGTCTAATGGAGATGCAGGAGTTAGGGGTACAAATTTGCCCCTACAATTTTTTCTTGTCAAGAAAATTGGGCAAGAAAAGAGTGGGTTGTTTCCTTTTCTGCACACAGCCCAAAGTCATCTGAACTAGAAGCTAGAGGCAGTTCCTTTTCTATGAACTGGGTGTTTGCTAGAATAGGGCTCACAGATTGTGATTAGGTAGGCCAGTTCTCAGAACATGAGTTAGGACCCCATTTCACCCCTTAGTAATATAGTTTGGCTGTTTCTGAGCTCTTGATTTAGGTGAAGGTGGGAGTCCTATCAAAAATAAGAATGAAAAACTGAAAGCCTCGAAGACAACTACTGTTTTATATTTATATTGTTGGAGTGCAAGTATACCTCAGTTAAAGTCAATGAATTCCTGGACACTATTTCTTTAACAGAAAATTTGGTACCAGAAGCAGAAAGAACATGGAAAGAATAGGGATAGGTTCCTAAGCCAAAGACAAGAACAGCAATTCAACATGTTTCAGCAACTTTTTGTTCAAAACTAGCAATATGCAATTGTGAAATGAAACAACTAGGTCAGGTAAGTCTTGCATAAGTAAACAAAAACATTTTAACCTTCTAGAGACTGTTTGAAGGCTTTTTCCAAAGTGCATCAAGAGATTACTTTTTTGTTTCACTACTTTCCACTTTTCCTATGATTCCCATTTTTGTGGGCAAACTTTGACATCTATACTTTCCCCCTAAAATGTGGGAGCTAGCTGGGGAAGGCAGACTTACCTGCTCTCACCTTTTCTTTCTGTTTTGCTATTTTTGCATGTTCAATATTGGATTCTGGAGGCAACTGCTGTTTACTTTGCCTGTTGGATGAAAATACACACAGCCACAGTAGAATGAGCTAGAATAGTTCTTTCCCAGCTCAGTTTTTATTGCATTACTTACTCCAGACACACAGCTACAATGTGACATCACACATCTGTGTTTCTCCACTCTCCATCATCTTCCCAAAGCTGATGCAGCTAAAAAGACCTTCAGCTAGACAAAAGATAAGGAAAAGGGGGTCTAGGCAGGCATAAAAATGCTTTGTAAAAAGGAGCTTCTTGGTCAGAAGGTTTGTTAACTGAGGTGTATATGCCTGTATATGGTTTTAATTCTGAAAATAAACTTATGAGGATAATTAGTGTGACAACACCACATCTTCAAATGCTCCCACTGAAGGGAGAGAGTTACACAATGAACAGTTCAATATAGCTGATCATACCTATGGCCAGTTCATTTTCAAATAAATACTTAAGGCAATATCTGGATGGCACAGAGGAGCAACCCACTCACAGTTGGGTTATTCCCTACATGCCATCATGCTTAGCAGGACTCTTAAAACTCAGGGTTATCTGTTAACTCCTGTACCTTCACAGTTTCATTCCAGAGCTTGCCATTGTCCTGTGTTCCCTATGTGAAGGTGCCATTACATATGTTCTTATACAGCCACAAATAGGGAGGGTGTGGATTGCTCCTCTGGGCCATCCAAGATTGAACCTTCATGGTAGGTATAAACTTCTCAATCTCTGGATGGCACAGAGGAGTAGTCTAATTACAGTTGGGATATTCCCACAGTTCTCTCTATTGCTTCCATCCCCCTCTGTTTTGCAAATATCCAGCCCTACATTCTGAATTGGCCAAATTAAGCCAGAAACTTGTGTGTAAGGTGCAAGTCATATCTGGTTCACTTCAAGTTTTCACCGTTTGCTGTGCTTTAAAATCTGTTGCCTTGTGCACAAATTGGTAGTTTTTAAAATCTCAGAAGTATTTCAGAAGCAACTTTATCTCAGGGTTTTATTGGTGATAAGTTAAAGTTTTCAGAGGAAATGCCAGGTGTTCTAGGTGATATTTCAGAGGAAGTTATTGGCAAAACCATCTCTGAATATTCCTTACATATGAAAACCCTATGAAATGAATGGGGTTGCCACAAGTCAACAGACAACTTGAAGGTACATGTGTGTGCACATCCGCCGCCCATCAATTAGTGGCAGGCAGGGGCCCTTCTTAATTTCCTAATTTAGGACTTACATTCAATAAGATTTTAAAAACCTCTGCTGCTGTTTCGGTCTGTATCACATAAAAGCAAAGGCAAGAAATAAAAGATCTAATTATTGCTCAACATCTTAAAACCTCTTCAACAACAAAGGCATGTCTGAACTTTAAAAAAGTATTTCATGGACAGAGAAAGGTAGACAGACAAGCAGCTTAAATAGCATTGTGGAGGGCCAGTTGTTGTTTTTATTTTATTCATTTTGTCATTTATTCACTTACTCATTTATCAGTTGTTTTTATTTTATTCATTTATATCCTGCCTTTCTGTCAATAATTGGGCTCAAGATAATAAACAACATATTAAAAAACATTAAAAGGATTAAAAACTATTACAATTTAAACATTAAAAACATTAACATTAATTAAAAGACAATACAAAGCATGAAAAGCACAGCACATCATTAAATGCCCATCTCATTCCGTTTCTAAAAGCCTGGTAGTACAATGATGTATTCAGTTGCTGACCAAAAGACAGCAAGGTGGAAGCCTTCCTGGACTCTGTAGGGAGGGGCAGCCACCTTCCTTGTTCCTTGTTCTCACCAAACAAGCCTGAGAAAGTGGTGGGACAGAGAGACATGCCTCTTTAATGGTGATACGGTCCTTCAGATAGACCCAAGCCATATAGGGCTAGATAGAACCTTTGTGGGACACCATGAGGTGTTGGCCCCAGCATCAAACAATTGGCCCCTTGCACCACCTTCTAAACTGTGCTTCTAGGAAGTACAAGAACTGAACCACTGTGAAACAGAATATCCAGGTTTCACCCTAGACAGGCAACTCTGACAGATACTGTGTGTGTTATCAGAAGCCATAGAGGGGTTTAGCAGAACCAATAGGAAGACATTCTCCATGTCTGGTTTCTGATTGTCCACAACACAACTAAAGTAACTTCTGTCCAATAACCATTCCTGAAACTAGATCAAAATGGATCTAGATTGAAATAATTAAAATTAAAAGCAGGATTGAAAAACTTATTGGAATCCAATGCTGCTGGGACAAAAATTGACATTATGGTCTCAGACTTTCTGGTACCCACAAGGGTTTTGTACAAGTTTTTGTATGTTTTGTACAAGTTTGAAGTTCTGCACAGTTTTCATATGAAGCTCTATGAAAAACCTATCACAATAGTCCAGAGAAGATAAATACTGTACTGGAAGAATAGCTGAAGCCAGACTACTTCACTTGGGGTAATGTACACCAGTTGTGTACAAGCCAATTTTTGTACAGAAGCACTCCTGGCCTCACCTGCTTCTTCTAATTTGACATACACTAAGTCCAGTAACATCTCAGAGTTCTGTACCAGATCCTTTAAGTAGCATATAGCCCCATTCAAGAATGGCTCCACACTTATGTATGTATATATGTTGAGTATGTATATTATGCATTAAAATTAATAAAAAATAAAAAATAATAATGAAAATAATGGCTCCACACTGATTTCTGGTACAGTAGAGCCAGTATGGTGTAGTGGATGAAGTGTTGGACTACAACTCTAGAGATCAGGATTCTATTTCCAGCTTGATCATGAAATCCACTGGATGATCTTGGGCAAGTCATATGCTCTTAGCCTCAGGGGAAGACAATGGCAAAGCTCTCTGAACAAATCTTGCCAAGAAAACACAATAATAGGTTTGCCTTAGGGTTGCCATAAATCAGAAATTACTTCAGGGCACAACAACAACAACAGAAAATCATTGAGGAAGGTTCTGAACCACTTGAATACTCTGGCCCCTGAGCCCAGGCCAGATACTTGGAATAGATAGCCTTCCATATTTGTAACTCCATATTTGTATTGTCGTTATTTTCATTGCGTATAAGGAACTATGAGCAAGAATTGTTAGCCTCAAATATTAACATTGGGCTTTATAGACTTGCTGCTTACCTGCTGTGATCATTGTATTTTTAGTTTCTTAGAACTCACTCCCAATACTCCCTTGTATATTTAAGCCTTCACTCCCACAAAATTAGTTAGAGACATTCCTTGTAATGCTGTGGGAAAGGCATTTGGCTTGGAACCTCATGACAGCCTGGCTTAAAAGTATAATACTAAGAAAATAAATCACATGTTAATTAGTCAACTGTTAACAGCTCAGCAGTCAAAGGATGTTTTATTGTACTCTCAGACTATTCACATCAGTGGGATTGCATACTCAGATTCATGAAATAGTCACAACTTCCTCAGTCATTTTTAACATGTCTTGCTTGTTGTCCATGACTCGCAACTAGTAAGAAGCAAGCAGCAATAATGCAACTTTTGGAAACCCACTTTCAGCCTCAGTCCTCAACATAAAAACCATTTGCTTACATCATAATTTTTTAAAAAACGATCCTGAATTCAGAGATCTTGTCAGGAAGCTGCTTGGCTTTGGCATAGCAGTGGCTGTCTCTTACCATCCTGCTGCATAAATATGTCCTTGACTTCAGGCAAAAAGTTCTGAAGCCATGGGGTGAAGGAATATGGACATACATGCAGTTTTGTGAGCTTACACTGCGAACATTAAATATACCAGATACTTAACTTGGAAATTTGTTTATGTTTATCCCTCCTTTCTCCCATGTTGGGACCCAAGCCAGCTCAATATAAACACAAACACATTAAATAACACTTTAAAAACAATTAAAATAATCCAATTAAAACAGAAAGCCAATAAATTGCATGGTTTTCTGTTTATTAAATTTAAAAAATATAAATGTCTCAGTGTTTATGATAATATTCTGAAAGAAGAGGACAGTGTGCTTGTGCCAAGTGTAGGCTTGCTTTTAGTAGACGACAACCCCAGGCTTTCTCAATGGGTGTGTGCGCGCACATGGTGGTACAAGTGGGAGTGCACACCCATTGAGAAGAACAAGACTTAAGGTCTCGTGTTTTTTTCTATCCACAGGGGGAATCTGGAACAGATGTCCCATAGATAGCAAGAGTGCACTGTGAAAACTTCTGCATCCTGTTGTACCTGAATGTATCCTAATTTGGCATACGAAGCAATGGGTATAAAACAAACAAGTGGTCAATAATGTCATGAAGAAAAAGAAGATTTTATTTAGATTTAGAAAAGGATACTCTGACTCCAGAAAACCTAACAAATTCCACGTATCTCCCAGAAACCTTAGAGTTTTGTTCTTAGTGAGACACCCTCCCCAATGTTTAATAGAAAGCTTCTCTTGAACCCCTGTTCTATGAGGAATTTTAAAAAAGATGTGGCTTAGGGAAGGAGGGTCTTCCTAGAGGAAACTAGCAAATCTCACTGAATATACACTGGGTACACTTTAAAGTAGCCCTTAAGTCCCTAGCCAATAGAATTGTTATTGAAAACCAGAAGAAACTCATATTTGTATATATTGGAAAGTACTTCTTCACTTATTTACTGTATATACTCATGTATAAGTCTAGAAATTTAGGTTAAAAAATTGACCCCAAAAACCTGAGTCGACTTATCCTTGGGTCCCTTGGTGAAAGACAAGTATTTAATCTGCCCTGGAAGCACTGATCCCCTTCTACTCTCTCATCTATCCAGCCTTTAGTATGAGCACAAATAGTTATGCCTGCTGGAATTTTCTAAGTTTGTTGGCATTGTTTTCTTTTGCTTTGTCATTTACATCCTTCATTACATGTACCTAGGTTTTACCCCGACTTATCCATAGGTCATATCAAAATATATAATTTTGGGCCCCATATTACCCTCAACTTATGCATGAGGTTGATTTATAGTCGAGTATATATGGTAATAATTCATTCAGGTATCATTGTTTGATTTTAAGAAAGTATAGCAATATACTTCTTCAAAGTTCCACTATCAAAGAAGCTGCTTAATCCCCCCGTCTTTTATTGAATGAGAAATAGTTTTCTGTGGGTTTTTTTGTATTTTTCCATGTTTTTATATTCTTTTTTTATTACTAAAATATCAGTGTCCTAGTTGTTCTTTTAATCTTTAAAGATTTACTAGAATTACTTCATTAGAAAGTGTACAAAACATGATCTTGCCATGCTTTGGGTGTGAGCGTTCATTTTAACCTCCGCATAAATCTGCTTTATCAGCTTAGAACTATGATATATGATATATGAAGTTCTTTTGTACACTTCATTTTGTCATCTGTTAGAAAGTGGGACTGAATCAGGGAGTTTTAAAGTAGAATATAAAGCTCTGAACAAGTTATTTGGGCTGTGTTGTGAAGCTGCCAGAGGCCTTTTTTTGGGTGGGGTGGAAAGGAAGCCTGAACAGCAAGTGATTCTCATCTGATGAGTTCAATACTATAAGACAGTTCCCCCTCCAGCTGCATTCAGGGAATTTTTGGGTTCTGCAATGAGAGCATGACTAATATTCTAAGCCAAGATACACTTGGTTTACATAGGGCTTTGGTGAGGACCATGGACCTAGCCCCATGTGACTGGAAGGTGGTCACTAGAAGAAGTCAGAGAGCAATCTGTGAAAAGAGTTTCCTGAAGGAAATAAATTTTGAAGCTGCAGATATGAAGAAATATACCACAATGATTTTGAAGTAACATAAATATTTTCAGCATGTTTATAGTCCTTAGTGGAAGTGCAGGGCCAGAATCCTTTCTTTCTGAACCTGCATCCTCTTATACAAGTTCCACAGGAGCCTGTGTTTAAAGAGGGGACTATAGATGCTAAAGCATAAAAGTAGTAGTAGGAGAAAGTAGTACTATGGTTTAGGTAGGCTGGTACATATCTAGCAGGCACAAAGATGAAATACTCAACCGATTCCTGAATTGGTGGTGATGTAGTTATAACCTATGTGGAATGTTTGTTGATTAAATGATGTGATGTGAAGAAAATTATAAAATCTAGCACAGGACTGACTTGCCAAAAGAAATTCTAAAGAAATACAAACGTAGGAAGTCATCATCGTTACTGTTTAGTAAAATACCTCATGTGTCTATGTGAGAGAGATTATCTGTCATAGGGAAACCTCCTAAACTTTGACCTGTGCAGAAAATGTTTTGGATGAGAGGAGAGAGAGAGAGCACAACAGGTTGGTTTGCCCTGTCCCATTACATTATTTAAAATAAATCTTTCCTTCCCATTGACACCAGTGGAAGGAAAAACATTACACCAGCTCTAGGACAGACAGAGCTTTTCTGCTTTGAGAGGGATTGTTGGAGAGAGGAGATTATTTGAGTGCTGTAGATCCAAGCCCCATCACCTGCCCTGTCATTCCATCAGTGAAGCATCAGTCTATACTAGCAGAGCTTTCTGCCAGCACACTGGTGCCTCCTATGGATCCTCTTGGAGTGTAAGTTCCATCCTGATGATGAAGCTCCTCTCAAGATTGTGGGCCATAGAACTTAAGCCTTAATCAGTGTTTCTTTAAACTTGTGTCTTTATCTGAAACTGGACCTCAACACAGGAATGTTAGGAATGTTAGAGTGGAAGACTGCCCTTTGTAAGCAAGGAATGTCAAAGAAGGGAGCTCATAGAGTTATCATGTGAAATTAGGGCACTTGGTGACAAACCACAAGCATGGTGTTTTGGATTACTGTTTTTAGGACTCTTCAAATATAATTATGTGATTTATACTATATGGTAACTACATTGAAAACTTTACTTCAATGTTAATTTTTTAGCTCAGATATTCTTTTGGAACATAAACCACTTGGGGGAATAAGGTTATATTTCAGAGGATGGAACAAGCAAAACCACCCTGAATATTCCTTGCCTATGAAAACCCTAAGAAATTTATGGAGTTGCCATAAATCAACAGGCAACTTGAGGGCACACACACACACACACACACACACACGCTTATATTAGTGAACTCATCAGTATTGTTTCCTTTATTCATGAGAATTTTCTTTGCTGTAGTTAATTGGTTTTCTGTTTGCTCTTTCTGCTTGTAGATGTGAACAGTTCATTGGCTGCAGGGAGAATCTCTCTTGATGCTTAGTTGTCTAAAATAAGGATATAATCTCTTAAATTAGCAGGGCAACTGACACTGCTTGGAATTTTGCCCAGAACAGATAATTTTAAGAGGCAGCATTCTGACTTGCTGTCCCTTGCTTTAGATAAATCTCTAGATAAATATTATAAGACAGCTCACCTTTTAGGTTCAGCATTTAGGCATGTTATATGTAGCTGTCTCTAACACAGTTAAAATTTAGGATGGAAACTATTTTTAATGTCTCAAACAGTTTGGCATGGTTATTTTAGATTCCTGGAGTCAGTCAGGCCTCTCTCTGTGGCTTTTCTATTTTCATCTTCAGACAGGAAGGTGGGACTAGAAAGTTCTGGATAGGATCAGATGACTTACTACATTTGGTGAAAAAAGGTGGAGACAATGCAGTCTTGGCTACTTGTTTTGTGAATGTTGCTGATCTGTACAATAGTTTCTTTCTGTAAATAAAGAAGCTCATGGTTGACTGTAGGACAACTCAGATCTGGCTGGCTTTGCAGGCAATTTAGGTCTCCTCAAAAAGCTGAAAAATGATGAAACAGCATACTCCTCACACAAGGAAATACCTGCTGTATACTGTGCAGTTGTGATTATGAGGACACAGAAACTTTCACAGTCACATTGAGCTAATTGCTGTTGTTTGCTTTCAAGTAATTTTTGATTTATGATGACCTTATTGTAGGGTTTTCTTTGAAAGTTTTATTGAAAGGAGGTTTGCCACTGCTCTCCTCTTAGGCTGAGAGAGTATGACTTGCCCCAGGTCACCCAGGGGGTTTCCATGGCTTAGCAGGGATTCAAACCCTGGTCTCCTGTAGTCCTAGTCCAAACTACGACACCACCAGGCTCTCTCACTGCACTGGACTGCTCAGTGTTATCACTATGCCAGACATGCTCCTTTTAAAAGAAATTGATGCTTTCCCTGTCCTTTCTTTTCACTCATCTGTTTTCTTGATTTCTGTCAAGCTTTGCAAATCCTTGTGAAAGCCATTTATCTCTTACTAGCGCAGAGCACTCTTGTTGTAGAAAGTGCTGAGTGAATAAATATGTATTCCTGCATAAAAGATCTAGTGAAGAGAAGTCAGTTACTTAAACATAAGTGCAGAGAGAATTGGAGGCAACTTTCCCTAGTTCTGTGAACACTACTAACTTTTGAAATATCCAGTGTATTTGAGAGGTTATGTGCTCTGCTGTGTGTATTAATTGGTGTGCTAATCAGGAGCATATCGTAGGGTTTTCCATTAATCCTAATCTCTGCCACCAAATGTGAAGGATTCCATTTATCTCCACATCTGCCACCAATGTGAGGTCTTCCACCACTATGGCAACAGATGTGGCAACCTTTTAGGAAGCTTTAGGATCCTCATGGTTCCTGTGCAAGACTTTATTCATCTTATCTCCACAGAGGACACTACAACCCTGTATTAACTGCTGCTACCATTCCAATATGTAGCCTTTTTGGAGGCTCAAGTGTAGAATACAAAAATAATTTTTCAAACAGAAATTGAACATACTCCTCACATAACATTACAGATTATTTATTTAATATTATAAAAATCCCGACTGATGCTAACTCTAACACCCATTTCTCATTCATATCCTATCTGTAACCCTGACTGTAACTCTCCTCTATCTCTGACCCTGCCCAACTCTCCTAACCCATCCAACTCTGAGACTCTACTCTCACATTCTGACCAATTGTCATTTACCATCCTTTTCAAAATCCCCTCAGATATCCCACCAGCCACCACTCATTCCCAACATTTCTCTCTGTCACCCCCTCCCTTACTTTATAGTATCTACTACACAGGGTATACATAACTCTACTTTACAACATACAACAACATTTTCTAAATAAATCCAGAACATCACACATACTTGCTAGTGGGCCAAGCACTTTATTTCCTTCTCTTCATGTGGCAGCATCACTCCAGTGACTGGCAAGATTAATGACAGTTTGGAATTGACACAACTGTTGTAGATACAGCAACAAATTAGGTCTGTGCACAGAATGCTTCTATTAGTTGCTTTTTCTAGTGCCAAGCATGCTTTTCCTTATTAGGAAAACTGCTTCATATTAAATGTAGCACAAAATGTGGGAATGTAGAAGGAAATTCGTCTAGAACTGTTAGTCAAAACACAGCCTCATTAACAAGGTAATCTGTTTAGTGAACAGTTAGGAATGTGTATCTTCCTTTGGGAATATTGTCTGACGCTGATATAATTAAATGCTTATCAGAAGGACATTGTCTCATATGTATTATTAAAATAGGGCCTTCATAAAGTCTGTGAATGAAATTACTCTTTGTAGTTCAGAACAAACCTGTCTTCTGAGCTTATGGATACATTTCAATTCTCTCCTCTTTAAGTACAGGGAGCTCTCTGTACTTGCTTTCCCGGTTCACAGCTTGACACTCCAAAAATGGCAGAATGTCTCTTGAATGTTGTGTGTTGGTGCCCACTTCATTATTTAGGTCCCAAGTAATGCTGATGAAAGTACAGTTTAATCTGGCAACTGTTTCATTTGAATGAGTGTTTTTCTTTTTCTTTACAACTAGGCATATTTTTTCAGTACGTATCTGGTTGAGATTAAGATCTTTAAAAATGATTGTTCAGTTTCAGTGTCATGTTTCTGGCCCTATAATTTATGGAATGATATCTCTAGAAGAGACCAAAGGTCCATAAACTATAACTCTTCCTTGAGTTATGACCAACTCTTCATAGACCAGCCTGTCCTGTCTGGACTAGAGAATGCCACAGATTACTAATAAAGTATCTGTGAAATAATAGTTAGGCCTGAAAAGAATATCTAATGAATTGTTCAAGGACTTCAGAAAATAGGAATAAATCTATTCAGCCATATGTGCATTGTGATGGGAACCAGTAATAACTTCTCTATGGCACTCTGAATGTTCAAAACACTTCTCATGTGTTTAGCTACAGTCCCTACAACAACACTGTAAGGTGCACCAACATTGGTTTTCATATTGCAGGTGGTTGAATTAGTGTTGCCTAGTGAGATCATGACAGAGCCAAGGTTCAAGCTAGGGACTTCCTGATTTGCAAATTGTCTCTTAACTAGTGTGTTGTACCAGTATTGTGCATTAGACTGTTCTGTTGTACAAAAACATGTCTCTTTTTTGTTTTAGCAGTTTTCTCCATAAGATTACTGTGAAGAAGTGCTTTTCAACTGCCACAGCAAAGAGTTTGGGGAATGTATAGAATCCTGGCTGCAAGTGGGGACAGGCAGGTGTGCTTATCAGTCACAACACATTTAACAGAGATTTCTTTTGTTGTTGTTGTTTTTGTTTTATCTCTGACCTGGCTTGTGTAACAACTTCCTGTATCTATTTACAGCGGATTCAGTACTGGAAGGTATGCATTGTCCTTATTATGGAATTCACTGCAGGTTTCCTTTCTTCTGGATTTGGCTTTTAAGGAAAAGGCCTAGCTGTTAAAAGATTCTCACTATTCTGGGTGTAATCTAATCTACAAATTCTATGGTGAATAGCACTGTTTTTTGTTTAACCCAGTAAAAGTGAGGAGGTGGCAGAATGTTCTTACACTTTTGATGCAAGACCTATTATTTCATATCTGGCTGGTCTCATCAGTGTGTTTACTGGAAAGCAAATAACACAGCTGCTAGTGGATGTAGGTTATGGGAAAGGTTCTTCTAGGGAGTGGAGGAGGAGGAGGAATGGAATTTAGCTGTGAAGAAAATTTCACTACATTCAGGGGGGAGTTCATTCTGTATACTCAAAACATTTTTCAAGGCTATGATCTTCACTCTTCAGCAGTATGCTGGCAAAACTTGCTTAAATGTTTACAGATCAAGGGTCTTTGGAACAGACTTTAATGCCAAGTAGGATGTTTCTGTAGCTAATAAAATTTGATTAGATTCAAAGGAGACTTGGATTAAATCCTTTGGTAGCAGCAGTTTCCAGTTTTAATTAGCAACGCAAAGGTCTGAATTAGTATGCTTTATTCTTTGAGGTATTCCACTGTCACAAGTGATTAGCTCTGTGTACCAGATATTCAGGAGAAACACAGTGGTTGCCACAACTCTATCCAACTTTGTTATCTTCCAGAGACATCTACGTAAACATAGTTGAAAACAGAATGGTGCTCTTAACGGATTCCGGTTTCTTCCTGGAAAGCAGCTATTCATTTGTCTTTAATTTCTGAGTCTTTACTGCATAACCCTTTCTGCTGTACTCAACACGCTCCTGTAATGGAGATGATGAAGTTGCTGAACATCCAAACTATTGGACTATAGGTTTTCCCATGACTGGAATAGCATTCTGTCTGTTGCACTGTACCACTCCTGGATTACTGGTAGGTAAATTATAATGGAAATATCACATACTCGTAGTGTAAGTAGTGCATTTATACAGGTTATCTGCATTTGGAGTTATTGGCATGCCACAGATTCACTGGATGCTGTTGTTCCTGCAGTAGCAAGGAATCTGAGGCTTAGATATACAGTCGTCCCTCAAGTGAATGGGGTTCATGCCCGCACCAGCATGTGGTGGCAGCGGCACACGCACCATGTGCATACGCACCGTTGTCTTTTCCGGCGTGTGGCGCTGCTCCTTCTGGCACGGCTTCCAGTGTATGTTGGAAGCCATGTAAGGTATACCCATGTATGACGCAGACACACTGTATCTACAGTAGTTAAGGACTAGAATATTGGTTCTTTTTTTCTTGAGATAACTTGTTCTCTTCACATAATTATAGTAGTGATTACTATATCTGCTCTAGAATCTGCCTATGCTAATTAACTTGTAACACAAAGCTAATGGTGGGAACATAAAGGCAGTTCCAACACCCAAATTGCTGGAAGTGACTTATCCTGTAACCTCCAATTTTGGTAGGAATGTTAACCTTGTGCCATTGGCTTTTAGACCTAATATAAAAAGCTGCACAGTTTTAATGCAACTCAAAGAGGGCATGGTTGTACAATGGCAGCTTCTTTATTTCCTCCTGCAAGTATAGTACAAGTTCCAGTATGATAAGCTGTGCAGCTCTTCAGGTGGGTGATATGAAGGAAATTTGGAAGAAAGTTGATTTTAAAATTGCTCCATATTTTCCTCTGGTGCTCTCCTTTCCCAGTTTGTGGGTGGCTTTTCTCTTTGCCTCTCCCTGAACACCTGGAACATCACCACTTATTTATTCATGCACTGTTAAGCTATAGATATTTGTTTGTATCTCTTACTCACATTGCATAGTTTTGAAAACAGCATCAGATGTATTGTGTTACCTCACCCAAACAGTAATTTAAATTAATTTGACTGCAAATGGGTTTGGTTAGAAAATAATATTATGAACAGTATTTTAGGAAAATTCTGCCAGAAAATGCACATGCTTTCCATTGTTAAAAAGGGAGCATTACGTTTGTATGGTTTCTGAATTGTGCAGATAGGTATTAGATACATAGTGCATCTAAAAGAAAAGAAAAAAAATACAGTGAAATAGATTTTTTTCAGACAAAACAACCATACTCAGTAGGATACTAGTAATCCTGTAAACCTGGGTGGATTGGATGTGCATATATAGTATGCCCGCATCATATGCGGCTTTCAGGATACACTTAAAGCCGCACGCCAGAAGAGGCAATGGCACACATGCTGCGCTGCAGGCATGAGCTCCATTGTTTTCAACAGGGCTCCACCATACGTAGTATTTCCGTTACTTGGGGGGGGGTTGTTCTGGAACAGATCTCCTGCGTAAGCGAAGGGTGCAGTGTATTTATTAGGGATGGAAAACGAGAGAGTGAAGGATACTATGGTTAAGTGGGCTAAATACATTGGGCATAATATACAATTTGATCAATGGGAATTCATTTGGACAAAGGGACTGAAATATACTGCTTCACAAAATATAAAGGAAAATTGGTACAAAATGCTTTATCAATGATACCTGACTCCGGAAAGACTGGCTATAATTTATAAAAATAAAAACAATAAGTGCTGAAAATGTGGGGAGACTGTTGGCACTTTTATACACTGTTGGTGGAATTGCAAAATCATAAAGAAATTTTGGAAACAAATCAGAAATTTAATTGGAGAAATTTTAAATATTAAATTGGATTTAAGACCAGAGAGCTTTTTATTGAGTATATTTGAGAAAGATATAGAAATAAAATATGGCATCATAGCAAGAATATTAATAGCACAAGTTTGGAAAACAAAGGAGGCCCCGAAGACAGAACACTGGTTAATGAAATTAATGGAAATAATAGAAATGGACAAAATGACTCAATTATTAAGAGATGAAAAGATGGGGAATGTAACAAGGAAAGTCAATGAAGAATGGAAATTGGTGTTGGATTATATGAGGAAGCAATGGGGAGAGGAATTAATTGAGAAGTAAGTAAAGTATGTAATGTGAAAGTCTTATTGAACTGATTTGTTACTAATATAAAAGGAGTTAAGGAGAGATAGTCATACGCTGAATAAGCGTTGCCTTCGCAATGAAGAATTTAATATAGGTACATTATATATATGAATTATTATATATGGTATATGATGGGAAATAGAGATGCACAAAGAACTCGACAAACATAGAGGAAAGAAGTCACTGGGGTGAATGTAGATTGAGAAGAATGAAAGTAGTGAGTGGGATATTTGAGATAGGTGACAAGATGTATTACATTTATGTTATATAGTATCAATTTAAGCTAGAAGCTACTGTATTCTGTTTTGGCTTGTTGTTTATTTTTGTGGGTGTGTTTGTGGGTGTTTTTTTGTTTATTTGTTTTGGGGGGGGGTCTGGTAGGGTTTGTTTGGACCTGTTGTGGTGGTTGTAACAGTGTTGTTTATAGTTGTTTATGACTGATGAATGATGTATTTTAAAATCGAATTTAATAAAATATTTAAAAGAAAAGAAAAGAAAACCTCAGGTTCTCCAAGATCTGATAAATGTCGACCACAATGAAACAATCTTTCATCCCGTAGTTTTGAAACACTTGGTAATGTTTTCCTCCCACAATGACAAGGGAATGTGAAGCTTTTTCACAAAAGCTGTGCAGCTTCCCCAGAAAACTGCACAGTTTTCCTCCTAACAACTACATAACCTCATCCTTTCAGTATGGAAAAAACTGACTGCTTTCAGGAAACCATGTGTTTGTTTTGTGGAAGATTGCTGTTTAATGTTGCACAACAAAAGCACGTTTCTGTTTTTTTATACAACATTGTTGGATTTTGTGAAACATTTTCATTGAGCCACATTTTTGTTGTGCAAGATAGCTGTTTTGTACATAAAATCAGCAGTGTTGCACAACAAAAACTCACAAATCAGTGGCTGTTTTTGTGCAAAATTGCTGATTTTGCACAACATTTTTGTTATGCAACTTGACTGGGGAGTTTTATGTAGAAAACAGCAATGTTGGACAAAAAACAGACATGTGGTTTTGTTGTGCAAGATTACTGATTTTGTGCAACGCTTTTATTGTGCATCATTGCTGTTTTATTCATAAAAGAAACACAAGAATGCCACGCAACAAAAAAAATGCAAAATCAGAAATGTTGCACAAGAAAACCACATGGTTATTTTTTGTGCAACACTGCTGATTTTGTATATCATTTTTGTTGTGTAACATTGCTTCATAAAAACAGCAATGTTGCACAATAAGAAAGTTGTGTGAAATCTCACAAAGTTGTACAAGAAAACCACTTGTGGCTGCAGCCACAATCAGCCTGGCTTTCTTTTCCTCCTGCACAACATTTGGGTTGTGTGTGCAAGTTTCAAATCAGCAAAGATTGCAGGCTTGCCATTGTATGCTGCACTTCATTGTATGGGGCTATAGTGTGCAAGTTAGGTTTGCATTTTCTGCACTTTCCCCAAGCATAGAGAGAAATGTAAATGAGTAAGGATTCCCCCCCCCCCTTTGGTAAACTGTGCAGCTTTCTGTGCGTAGTAAAAAAGACTTGAGTGAAAACAAAGCTGTATAAATTCTCAAGCTCTTGTAGAGGTCTCAAAAATGGCAGTTTACTGAAGAACTGAAATACAAGAAAGAAAGTATTGTAATTTACAAGGGGTTTTTCCCCCCAGGAGATAACGGAATGTGGAAATTTGGGGGAAAGAAAAAGAAAAGAAAGAATAGAAAAGCAGTAAGTAGTCAAGGCTAAATTAGGGATGGACCTTGCAAATGTCACTGTGCTGTACAGATGTTTTTAAAGCCGAAATCATACAAGTTGGGAAAATACAATTTTCGTGATCCTGCTAGAGCTCTCTGTTCCTACTAAATTCCATACACATAGAAGGCTACCAGCACTGTCCCTGCTTCCAGTTTTCCTTCCAACCTTTGTTCCCAGATTTTGTAACACAAAGAATGCACATAGATTATAAACAAACTGCTTAATTTTCAAGTTTTCTAATAGCAGAAAGGAGCATTTCAGATACTGCAACTCGTTTCAACAGAGAATGCTAGTTCAGTCATACAGGAGTACCCAGCAGAGTGTGTACCTTTGTGTATTGTTTTTATCTGGTCAATGCAATGTCTGAGTGAACCAAAGTATTTATAAGGCAGTACAGTGGAGCCTAGCCTTACACAGGGGACCTGTTCCGGGACACACACACACACACCCCCACGTAAGGCAAATCCCACATAAGCTCGAGCCCCATTCAATAGAAAGGGGCTTGTGCTTGGAGCAGTGCATTGCGCATGCACAGCAAGCACGCACACAGTTCAGTTAATGGCTACACAGCTTCTCCGTAAACAAGAAGCTGCATATGGAGCGGACGCACTGTATACTATACTTCAGTATGTTCCATAGACTTTATTAGCTTCCACTGAATTTCTGAGTGCAATACCAACTTAACTTTTATCTCTAAAACAAAAGCCTGTCGTGGATATTCTGTAGTTTAGGAAAATCATTTAACCTGCTGAATTTCATGTTCTTTATAAAACTTTAAGACCTGTGAATGTCTTACTCAGGTGATACTCAGTGTGATACTCAGGTAGCTTTCCCTTTTCCCACCACCTCTTCACCCTATTCCTATATTTAGTTTGTGTATCTTTATATATATATTGCATTGATTCTTTGAAATGAAAGCAAGGTAAAGTACGAAATATATAGCCATACTTTATTTACATTTCTGTAATAATAGCAAGTGATTGGTCATCTGGACCCTTATTTCTTTGCTGATATGCAGGTATCTGAACTTTTCATCTGTGTGCAGATCTGGCACTTCAATTCCTTTCTGGAGTTTAGGAGTTGAAAATAAAATTTGTGTGAGATAATGCCCATGTTATATGCTCTAGTTAACATTATGCAAGAAAATACATTATGAAAATCAGTTCGCAATACTGTGGCTTAAGCCGAGTTGTTAATCCCAATGAGAGTAGACCCACTGAATGAGTGAGATGTAGATATGTGTTGGCTTGATACTAAACAACTGGTTCATATGTTGGTCTACTGTAGTTGGGACTAGTGATTTAGGTTTAAGCCAGTACAATTCTGTTTCAGTGTGTTTGAAATTCATATTTTCAAAAACAATCCTTTTTTTGTCAAGATATGGAACATCAGCAATATAACTTTAGCTTTGTTTGGTTCTGTATAGGTATACTTTTAGTTTCTAAGGGCATATTAATAGTATTTGAATGGTATGAGACTGCTCTTCTCCACAGGTGCATTAATGTGCTCAGGTGGCACACAGATATTCTCTCATTAGTGTTCCTCCTTTTCTGCCAGTGGAGAAGTACTCACCACACCTCCAGTAGCCCTTTATCCAACTTCAGGACAGCTCTGCAAATTCTACATGGAAGTAGAATTCAAAGATATACCTGTATTTGTCTGAAGAATCAGTATGTAGAGAGACCTTGTAGCACCTTTGAGACTCACTGAAAGAAAGAAGTGGCAGTATGAGCTTTTGTAGACTTCAGTCTACTTCCTCAGATGCATATAGTAGAGTAGAAAAATGTGTATAGTGGAGTGTTTTCCACCAGGTCCCCAGGAACCTACCATCTCTGTGGTGGAAGGGAAGATTCAGTATAAAAATGGCCAATCATGCTTTTGATGTAGTTGCCTATTTAAAGGTAGGGGGGAGAGTATTTTAGGCATTAAATAAGCTTTTCCAAAAATCTGGAGCACCTTTACATGCTACTTCTGCTTCTGAAAAGTGAGTAGGTGCAGCCTGCTGAGATCTAGGAGAGAGAAAAAGGTCCATTGACCCTTAAAGGTCCCCCCCTCACACGCACACACATATGAACACACTTCTAAGCATTCTGTTTTTCTTTCCTTCTCAAATGTTACAATATTTGGGCAATAGAGAGAGTGAAGAGTTTGTTTGCATTTAGATTTTACTGTTATAAATGTACACTGGATATAGACGTTAAATAAACTTGTTTTGTTGTTGTATGTCTTCCAGTTGTTTATTATTTGTGGTGCCCCTAAGGTGTACCTATCACAGGGTTTTCTTAGCATGATTTCTTCAGCAGGGTTATCATTGCCTTCTTCTGAGGCTGAGAGAAGATGTCTTGCCCAAGGCCACCCAGTGCATATCCATGGCTGAGGGGAGGATTTGAACCCTGGTCTCACTGAGTCCTGTTATTGTAATCAAACACTGAACCACTCTGGCTCTCAAATTTGTTATAAATTAATTAGGCTGTTCTCAGTTTGTTGTTTGTTATTGTATGCCTTCAAGTCATTTCTGATTTATGGCAACCCTAATGCAACCTTATCATGGGCAAGATTTGTTCAGAGGTGTTTGCCCTCGCTTTCCCCTTAGACTGAGAGAGTGTGACTCTTACAAAGTCATCCATTGGGTTTCCATACCTTGTTTTAAAATATCCATCCTCAGATTTCAGGAACCATATACTGATTTTAGATATTCATTGTTAGGTTGTTAGGTAGAATCAGGATTAAAATGGAATGTAGTAGCAATAGCTCAAGGCTAGTGAGTGCTTACTTCACTTTAAAATATACTTAGCATAAAATATCATACAATGATTCTGCTGGAAGTATTTTTGAAGATATATGACATCGGTACATGCTTTTTCTGGTTCCGAAGGAGACAAAGACTTCTTTGTGATTTGTACTAATACTCAGGAACATATTTATATCTGGCATTTGTACTCTACCCTTTCCTCCCCTAAGCGCAATACAGCATCCAGCTTCTCCATTTCTTTGATGAAGATTATGTTGTGTGTGAGAGAAACTTGTCAAGGTTATTTAGAGAACTTCATAGCTGAACAAGATCTCAAATTCATCTTCACATGAATATTGAAACACTGTAGCCATGCACTGGACTTTTTCAGACTAAAATGAAACTATTGGTACATAGCAAAAAACAATTTTTGGTGTTGGCCATAAGGGAAATTCCAGAATCCACATTAGGATATTGCTTTTATTCTGCTTCCAGGCTTCATTCTACAGTGCCTCATGGTGATGTATCATTTCCTGATTTTCCTGTTGCATAGAAATTCAAGCACGCAAGCCTTCCTCTTGCATTTTTTAGAGGGCGAATAGTCGCTAGTTTCCCATTGCTATTGTTGTTATTATTATGTATTTCATAATAACTGGTTCCTTGCCCTTCCTGTCCCCCATGCTGTTTAACATCTACATGAAACCACTTGCAGATGACACCCAACTCTATCTCTCCTTTACATCTGATTCCAAAGAAGCTGTCTCTGTACTGAACCCATGTCTATTGTTATTAACGGACTGGATGAGAGCAAGCAAATTGAAACTTAATGCAGACAAGACAAAGGTGCTCCTGGTCAGTTGTAAGGCAGATCAGGAAATAGAGACTCTTTCTGTGCTAGATAGGGTTACAATTCCTTTAAAATCTCAGGCTTGCAGCTCTGACTTAATTCTGAACCCTGGATGCTTAGGTTTCAACAGTGATCAGGTGTGCATTTATACAGTTAAAACTAGTGCAACAGCTGAGCCCGTTCCATGAAATGTCAGATCTGGCTATGATGACACATGTCTTGATTACAACCCATATTGACTACTTTAACACACACTGTGTGGAGCTGCCTTTGAAAACTGTTCAGAAGCTTCAGTGTAAAGACACTGCTACCATCATCCAAATAGCAACATCTTCAGCCTTGTTTGCATTCCTCTTGCTTCTAAAAGGAAAGGAGATGCTCTATTTTGCAGAGTGGTAGGATTGCATGAGGAGGAATAGTGCCATGGCACCCTTCAGCACCATTGGGAACAACAGATGCAACTGAATTTTGGCAGTGTTAGAAAATTGTAACAAAACATCTCAGGAAATTGCCCACCCCAACCTACTCAGATAAAATCTGAAGCTCCCCAAAGTCAGTTAGATTGTAAACATTTATAGTATTCTTCCCTAGATAGTGAATAACTTGCTAATTCCAAGAAAGTGTATTTTAGTGAGTAATGCGGCTGCACGACTCATTGTATCAACTGTTTGCAGATCAGGGCCGGAGAGCAATGGCAGCTGCTCCTGGTCTCGCTGGTGTTCTTCCCAGGTAGCACTATGGTCCAGTGCTGCCTAGGGATTGAGGGAACATCTGTCAATGAGGGGTTGCCTGCTTCTCCCACATTGGTCGATGCACACAACTGGGAAGCTGCTGTAGGCTTCCACCTGGTCAGGTATAGGCTTATTTAAGCCTCTTCATGGTCTTCTTGCCCTCAGTCCTGCTTCAACCCATCCATCTCACCCTGTGTCCTGGTGTTAGGACACCTTTGCAGTACTGAAGAGGCTCTGTGAAAGGGATATCTTTGTCACAACTTTGAAGGGGCAGCACCTTGAGTCAGGACATCATTTACCAGTGCAAGGAAACATTGATAACATACAGGAGTCTCCTTATGAGACCAGAGGGTGTATAGCACGGAGAAGGGTCACCAGGCAGGGGCGGACACCTTGCCAGCATTCCTTGGTGACAAGGAGCACCCTGGACATGGGTCATCAGTCTTCTCTGTCATCCCTGTGATCCAGTTTCGGGACAGACTGGGATACATCAATCAACAGGTGGGCTGGTAAATACCTGAATCCAGCCCCACGCTTTGGGCCAACTTAGTTCTCAGCTGTAAACAATAAAGTGGCCTTTTCTTCCATACTATGGTCCTGTGTTGCTTTTGCGGCTTATGACATTGCCCTTGCATTTGCAATGTCTACATATTAAAAGCTATCTTCTCTTCCCCCATCCACCCCCCTCCCCACGCATATGAACAAAGCCCAGGGCAAAATTACTGTATGGATTTTGGTTTGGTTTTGTATTGAATCACCATTCACCTTCACAGTGCATGCTGGCTTACTATGAGGAAGAGATGAGGCTCCAAATCTACTTATAATACTTGCAAAATTACTTGGAAAGTGACATTCCTGAAGACATAGCATCAAATTTTAGACCAAAGCAGCAACATGACACTTATTGCGTAGTTACTGCCAGCTTTGTTTTTAGTTGTATAAGGAGTGTCATATTTCTGTCTTCTGTGGCTGCGTGTGAAAACTGGACAATGAAGAAGCCAATAGGAGGAAAATCATTTGAAATTTGATGCTGAGGGGAGTTCTATGAATACTATGGACAACGCAAAAGATAAATTAATTCCTAGCATTAATCATGCATGCACTCACTCACCAAGATGACTAAGTTGAGGCTGCTCTACTTTGGATATTCCATGAGACCACATAACGTGCTGGAAAAGACAATTAGGCTTAGAAGATGATAGAGCTAGTGTGGCACAGTGGTTTGAATATTGGACTGTGAGATCAGGGCTCGATTTCCTGCTTGGCCATGGAACGTACTGGGTGGCCTTGGGCCAGGGGAAGGCAATGGCAAATCCCTTCTGAACAAATCTTGCCCAGAAAACTCTATGATAGGCTCACCGTAGGGTTGCCAGAAGTTGGAAAGGACTTGAAGACACATAAATAGGTTTCAGTGCCAGTCAGGGATAATGCCAGGTAATTGATGGTCTGGGCTTAACAGGATATCAAATTTATATGTGTTAATTTGTATCCATATATGGAAAACTAGAAATAATTACTAGGATTCATTTCAATTTCAAAAAGACAAAGTCAGCCAGTGATTTCTCAGCCAAGTCACCTGAAATGAAATTGAATTAATTTTGCACATTGCACCAGATAATTCCAAAGAAGTCATTTCTCCATTTAACAATAAAATTGAAATGGTGTGAAAAACTATATATATTTTAAAAAGTGTAGAGTGGTGTAGTGGTTTGAACACTGGACTGACTGAAGATCGAGTTTTGATTCCCTACTCGACCATGGAAACTCTCTGGGTTAACATATAACAAACACCCCATATAAAAAGCAATCCCATGATCACACATTAAAAGTCTGCCTGAATAAAGCTGTTTTTGCTTGCCAATGGAAGGTAATCAGGGAGGGGCCCAGCCTTGCTCTCTGTGGCAGGGTATTTCAGAGGGCGGGAGCAGCCACCGAGAAGGCTCTGTCTCATGCCCTCACCAGGCGAGACTGTGATTGGGGTGGGACTGAGAGAAAGCCTTCTGAAGTTCTTAGGGCTCTAGTATGTTCACATGGGGAGATACGGTTTCTCAAATAGTCTGGACCTAATCTATGTAAGGCTTTATAGGTTATGACCAGCACTTTGAATTGTGCCCAGAAACGAACCAGTAGCCAGTGAAGTTGTTTCAACAAGGGAGCTATATGCTCCCGGTCAGCATTCTGGCTGCAGCATTTTGAACCCACTGAAGTTTCCAAACAGTTTCCAAAGATAGCCTCATGTAGAGTGTGTTAGAATAGTTCAAACGGGATGTGATCAAGGTCACTGTAGCCAGATTTGACGTCTCAAGGAATGGGCACAGCTGGTGCACAAGTTTCAGCTGTGCAAATGCACTCCTGGCCACTGCTGAAACCTGGGCATCCAGGCTCAGAGTGGAGTCCAGGAGCACACCCAAGCTGTGAGCCTGAGATTTCAGGGGAATATAACCCCATCCAGCACAGGCAAGGTCCTCATTCTCTGATCTGCCTTACAACTGACCAGAGGCACTTCTCTAATGTCTGGATTAAGTTTCAATTTGTTTGCCCTCATCCATTCCATTACTGACAGCAGAAACAGAATGGCAACTCAAAAGCAGCCTCTTTTCTCTTCTCTCCGCGTGTATTTTTTCATTCTGGAAAATTAAAAAAAAAACCTGCCCTGGAACAATAAAATTTAGGGAAAAAAGCTTCCATCTTCTAACTTGAATTGCTTTGCAGGATAACCATTGTATTCAGGGAGGGTTAAATTAACCTTAACCTCCTTATGGCTATCCAAGAAGTGTCTGCAATAAAGCTTGTTGGAGGGGACCCTCCCACTGACACCAGTGGAAGGTGTACCTTCCCCAGCTTAATTCTCAGATAGGAGGGAATTTTGTTGAACACTTCACTCTCTAGCCAATTTAGGGTTCTGTGTGTATGTGCCTTCAAGTCACCTGCTGATGTATGACGACTTCATGAATTTCGTAGTCTTTCTTAGGCAAGGAATATTCATAGGTGGTTTACCATTCAGATATAGCCTGCTGAGATATAGCTTACAGCACATGGCATATCTTGGCACACTCCTATCCAATTACTATCCTGAGCTGAACCTACTTAACTTCTAAGATCAAACAAGACTTGGTGCCTTTCAGGATATGCAGGGCATATTCAGGATTCTAAGAGATGTATTTTGACCTGGTACCTCATTGGCCTTACACTAGCAGTTCCTGACACAAAGAGGAGGAGGAGAGAAGGAGCTGGGCAGCCATTTTGAGTGGTGAGTGTTTGATTTTTTAAAAAAAAAAACTTTGGGAGAGTGTGCTTGTTGCTGAGGGGTGGAGCTTCTGTGAGTCACATCTGTGAGTCACTAGGGGTGGAGCTCTATATAACTCCTCCCAGAGCCCTTTCAGATCAGTTTCTGCCACAGAGAGAAGAAGGAGAGAAGGAGCTGGGCAGCCATTTTGAGTGGTGGGTGAATTTTTTTTAAAACTCAGAGTGTGCTTGTTGCTGAGGAGGTGGAGCTTCTGTGAGTCACATCTGTGAGTCACTAGGGAGTGGAGCTAACAGACCCCCTCCCAGAGCCCTTTCAGACCAGTTCCTGTCATAGAGAGGAAAAGGAGGGAAGGAGCTGGGCAGCCTAACAGTGCATGGATTTTTTTGATCCAAAAAAATCTACAGCAGAGGCAGCCAATGAGAAGCAAACCTTGAGTCAGAACCTTGCCTTTAAGTACAAGCTAGCAGCTGGGACATTCCTATAAAGTTATATTCCCAGTAGATTGAGCTCGCTGCCAGAGACTTGTGAAAAGGCCGGGGCCTTAACGTTGGTTTTTACCAAATGATTTTTTGAGGAGGAAGCCCACAGTCCTGTTTCAGTCATTACTAAAGACTTTGCAGTATGGACACTGAGGGAACTGCTGTAGTCACATGCAACACTTGTGGGATGTTTGTCTTCTTGCCTACAGAACTGGAGAACTTGACATGCACCAAGTGCAAGTGGGTAGCACTCTTGGAGGAGAAAGTACAGCAGCTGGAGTCCAGAGTAGCTACACTTCAGCATATTAGAGAGCAAGAGGATTTCCTGGACAAAACGGAACTAATGATCTTGGACGAGTACCACACAGAGGAAGTTGCTGGGGTGGAGGAGGTCATTTCACATACACAGGAGGCAGATAGCTGGAGGAATGTCACACAGAGAAGTAGGCCAAGAAGGGATTGTTCTGGGAACTTGCAGCTAGAGAATCGATTCGAAGCTCTTTCCCTTATCAAGGAGGACGAGGAAGAGCATCATGGACAGACTTCAGAGACAGAACAGGGGAGCCTGAGAATTCCACCAGAGGGAACAGTCGCTGCTAAGCCTCTGAGGAGGCGTGTGGTGGTGGTGGGGACTCCTTGCTGAGGGGTACAGAAGCAGTGATTTGTGGGCCTGACAAGATGTCTCGAGAGATGTGTTGTCTCCCCGGGGCAAAGATCTGTGATGTGACAGAGAGCCTGAAAAGACTGGTCAAGCCTACTGACCAGTACCCCTTCCTTTTGGTCCATGTGAGAACCAATGATACTGCAAGACACAGCCTTCAGAACATCAGAAGGGATTACAAGGCTCTTGGTAGGAAGCTGAAGGAAATGAATGCACAAGTTGTCATCTCATCTATTCTGCCAGTTGAAGGGCATGGTCAGAGAAGGGAGAGGAAAATAGTGGATGTGAACAACTGGCTCCACATATGGTGTCGCAGAGAATGATTTGGATTCTTCGTCATGGGCTGTAGTTCCCTGAGAAGGGACTTCTTGCAACAGACGGGTTGCATCTCACGCCAGTTGGAAGAAATGTTTTTGCCAACAGTCTCAAGAATTTGATCAGGAGGGCTTTAAACTGAGTTTCGTGGGGGAGGGAGATAATATTAAGGAAGGCAAAAGGGCTGGAGAAAATAGTCAAACTGACATAGAGGAAACAGGACAAATAGTGCAAGGACCCAACAGTGGGAGGCAAAAAAACTGGCACAGGCAGCAAGTAAAGGGGACCCATGGTCTGTGATGTCTCTACACTAATGCATAGAGCATGGGAAATAAGCAAGATGAACTCGAACTCCATACAACAAAGCAAATATGATATAATAAGCATCACTGAAACTTGATGGGATGAGTCTCATAAGTGGAATGTTCAAATAGAGGGGTATAACCTTTTTAAGAGAAATAGGCCAAACAGGAAAGGAGGAGGAATAGCACTATATGTCAGAGATGTTTACACCAGTGAAGAGATCCAGGACATCAATCATGGAAGCCAGGTGGAGAGCATCTGGATAAAAATTAAAGGGCAAAGGAAACAACAAGGCTGTTATGGTGGGAGTCTACTACAGACCCCCTCAGTCGGATGGAGGAATTGGATGATGCCTTTCTAGAACAGATGACTACACACTCAGAAAGGAGAGATGTAGTAGTGATGTGTGACTTCAACTATCCTGATGTTTGCTGGAATTCAAACTCAGCCAAATCCTCAAGGTCTAGCAAATTCCTCACTTGCCTCGAAGACAATTTCATGGTCCAAAAGGTGGAAGAGGCAACAAGGGGGTCAGCTATTTTAGATCTGATCCTAACCAACAAGGATGACTTGGTTAATGGGGTGCAAGTGGTGGGATCATTAGGTGGAAGTGACCATGTTCTCCTGGAGTTTGTAATACAGTGGAAAGGAGAAGCCAGGCATAGTCAGACACGCATCCTAGACTTTAGGAGAGCTGATTTTAGTAAACTTAGGCCCGTTATAGACCGCCCAAAAGGGGTGGTCTTGGGCCGCTGCTGTTTGCTCCATGAGGGAGCCGCAGCAGCCAAACCGCGCTACTCCCTCACGGAGCAAAAAAGGAGCGCACAAATCACGCTCCTTCCAGGAACCCGGAAGAGACGTCACAAGTGCCAAAGCGCACACTCATGACGTCTCTTCCAGGTTGGGACATGCGGACGCAGAGCATCTACTACATCAAGATGGCGGTGCCCATCTGTATAGGGCGCCGCTATCTTGATGTACCGGTTACGCGCGAGGGGCAAGGTGTGTCCGGAAGCACCGCCCCTCGTGCGTAATCACAGCGCGAGGACGGCGCCTCTTAGGCCCGTCTGTAATGTGCCTTAGATAAATACTGGGGTTGATCCCATGGTCAGGAATACTAAAAGAGAAAGGAGTTAAAAATGGATGGGAGTTTCTTAAAAGGGAGATACTGAAGGCACAATTTCAAACAGTTCCAATGAGGAAGAAAAATGGGAGGTGTCTCAAGAAACCAGGATGGATGACTAAGGAACTTTCAACTGAGCTAACTTTTAAACAGAGCGTGTATAAGAAATGGAAAAAGGGGGAAATCACCAAAGAGGAATTCAAACAAATAGCAAGCACATATAGGAGTAAAGTCAGAAAAGCTAAAGCACAGAATGAACCCAGGCTTGCTTGAGAGGTTAAAAACAATAAAAAGGGCTTTTTTGGATATGTCCACAGCAAAAGGAAGAAGAAGGAAATGGTAGGGCCACTGTGTGGAGAAGATAGCAAAATGCTAACAGAGGACAGAGAAAAGGCAAAATTACTCAATACCTTCTTTGCTTCAGTGTTCTCAGAAAAGGCGCAAAGGGTGTTAAAAGAACTGGCAAATGTAATATCGTAGCCATTGGTAATAATCTTTGAAAACTCCTGGAGAACAGGAGAAATCCCAGCAGACTGGAGGAGGGCAAACGTTGTCCCCATCTTCAAAAAGGGAAAAAAAGAAGATCCCAACAATTATTGTCCAGTTAGTCTGACATCAATACCAGGAAAGATTCTGGAGCAGATCATGAAACAAAGAGTCTGTGAACATCTAGAAGGCAATGCCATAATCACAAAAAGTCAACACGGGTTTCAGAGAAACAAGTCATGCCAGACAAACCTTATCTCTTTCTTTGATAAAATTACCAGCTTGGTAGATGAAGGGAATGCTGTGGATATAGTATATCTTGATTTCAGTAAGGCCTTTGACAAGGTTTCCCATGACATTCTTGCAAACAAGCTTGTAAAATGTGGGCTAGACAAGGTAACTGTTACATGGATTTGTAATTGGCTGACTGGCTGAAGCCAAAGAGTGCTCCACAATGGCTCCTTTTCATCATGGAGAGAAGTAACCAGTGGGATCCCACAGAGTTCTGTCCTGGGCCCAGTCCTATTCAACATCTTTATCAATGACTTGGATGACAGAATTAGGAGCACACTTATCAAATTTGCAGATGACACCAAATTAGGAGGAATAGCTAATACTCCAGAGGACAGGATCAAAACTCAAAACGACCCGAATAGACTAGAAAGCTGGGCCAAAGCTAACAAAATGAAATTCAACACGGTGAAATGTAAGGTACTGCACTTAGGGCAAAAAAATAAAATGCACAGATATAGGATGGGGGACACCTGGCTGAACAAGACTATGTGTGAAAAGGATCTAGGAGTCCAAGTAGACCACAAGTTGAACATGAGTCAACAGTGTGATGTCGCCGCTAAAAAGTCCATTGCAAAAAGGACGTTGAGAAACTGGAGCATGTCCAAAGGAGGCCGACTAAAATGGTGAAGGGTCTGGAAGCCATGCCCTATGAGGAATGACTTAGGGAGCTGGGGATGTTTAGCCTGGAGAAGAGAAGGTTAAGAGGTGATATGATAGCCCTGTTTAAATACTTTAAGGGATGTCATATTGAGGAGGGAACAAGCTTGTTTTCTGCTGCTCCAGAGAACAGGATCTGGAACAATGGATGCAAGCTGCAGAAAAAGAGATTCCACCTCAACATTAGGAGGAACTTCCTGACAGTAAGGGCTGTTCGACAGTGGAACAAATTCCCTCGGAGTGTGGTGGAGTCTCCTTCTTTGGAGGTCTTTAAGCAGAGGCTGGATGGCCATCTGTTGGGGATGCTTTGATTTGGATTTCCTGCATGGTAGGAGGTTGGACTGGATGGCCCTTTTGGTCTCTTCCAACTCTACGATTCTGTGATGCTATGATTCTAGCAAACCCTGTTACCAGGTCTTTTGACATAAGTACATTCAGAAGGAGCAGTCATTTGATAGTACAGTGGTGCCTCGGGTTACGAAATTAATTCGTTCCGCGGCCGCTTTCGTAACCCGAAAAGCCTTCGTAAGCCGAATTGCCATAGGCGCTAATGGGGAAAAGCCGCGTTTCGTGCGAAAAAGCCGAAAAAAGCACCAAAAATTTTCTTCGTATCCCGAAAAAACATTCGTAACCCGGAACAATGATTTCCTATGGGATTTTTTTGTATCCCGAAAATTTTGTAACCTGGGTATTTCGTATCCCGAGGTACCACTGTACAGAACAGTAGGAGAGACAGGCAACATGTTTGATATGATTTGATTTTCCTGAGACTAGTTCACTAAGAATAAATGCCAAAGCCCATAAAAGCTTGGTGTCAAACTATTTCAAGAAATGCCTTAGTTTCAAGAGGTGAGGAATTTTCAAGTACCTGTACTGTGCACAACTCAAATACTCTTGTAACTACAAAATAGCCCTTCTGTTTGTAGACCTTTTCTTAAAAATGTGAACTCTTAAATACAAAACTTTCAACAACATGGTAACTTTATTTCTTTGCAAAGTGTTCGGTCATGCCGGAACTGTTTGAAGTACTTGGTGTTTTTCACTTCAGAACATTCATTATCTTGTGTCCTTCCCTTTAGTCTACTTGATTACATACCTAAAATTGTGATTAGCAAGACTAATATTTGCATAGCAACCTTGGCCCTAAAACGTCCCAGGGAATAACTGTGTAAAACTTTCAGTTATGGAACTTTGGCCTGAAGGTCTTACATTCTTTAGATGTTGGAGTATTGAGGGAAATAATTTAGATTAAGAAGACATCTATGATTAAAGGATTTTGCAAGGCAAGTTTTCAACCTGCAAGAAAAACTGTGCTGCTAAGGAAAGAATTCAGAAACACAATCTGGAGATTCTGCCTTTTTAGGAGGATCACCATATCTGCTGATAGGAGTGGATTTTCTGGTGTTGATTATTTTTCTGATTTTTATATAAAAAATCATTTCTAGGCCTGTTGTAGTTTGGGATAAGTCCTGAAAGTGGTTTTTGTTTTTTGTTTTTGTTTTTTCAAGTAAGCCAGGTTGATTTCTAACTGAACAGCTGCCTTGTGGATCTTCAGTTTTCTGGAGAGGTTAAGGCAATGAAGCTGTTATGTGTAGCATTCAGTTTGACCAATCACTGGTAAACAATTATTTTCTGCCACCATTACTTAATAATAATAATGATAATAATAATAATTAATTTTATTTATGTTTCCCCGCCTCTCCCAGTGAATCGAAGCGGGGTTACAGACTAAATAAAAGCACAAAGTGTTTACATCAAAATTCAATTACAAATAGCTAAAAACAATAAAATATCCAACATCAGACAATAACAATAGCATCAACAAGCAAGGCAGGGATAATACACAAACAGGGGCATGCCATTCATATCAGGGGGTTTTCACATCAGGTGGGGTATGCTCAGCTAAAAAGCTTGGTTTTAACCACTTTTCTAAATGTCTCTAACGAAGTCGCCGAGCAGATCTCCTCAGGGAGACTGTTCCAAAGTCAAATGTTTCTAACAAAGTCGCCGAGCGGATCTCCTCAGGGAGACTGTTCCAAAGTCTCGGAGCCGTTGTTGAAAAAGCTCTTTGCAAAGAAGTAACATATTTGGAAGTCGCTATTTCTAATAAGTTCGGGGTGGAGAGTGCGGGGTGGATTGTATGGGGAGATGCAGTCCCGTAAGTAATGCGGGCCCAAGCCATATAGGGCTTTATAGGTAATAACCAACACCTTGTACTGTGCCTGGAAGCAAATAGGGAGCCAGTGAAGATCTTTTAAGATAGGTGTAATATGGTCAAACCTTGATAACCAATCTGGCTGCCATATTCTGCACTAACTGAAGCTTCCGAACTTGGTACAAGGGTAGCCCCATGTAAAGCGCATTACAGAAATCTAGACGAGAGGTTACAAGAGCGTGTACCACCGTTTCAAGATCCCTTTGGTCTAGGTAGGGTCGCAGTTGGCGTATCAACCGAAGATGATAGCAAGCACTTCTGGCCATTGCATCTACCTGAGATGTCAGCTGCAGGGACGAGTCCAAAAGTACTCCTAAACAGCGAACTTCATCCTTCAGGGGAAGTGTGACCCCATCCAGGACAGGTTGACAAATTTCCTTCCTTAGACCTGAGGAACCTATCACAAGTACTTCCGTTTTCTCTGGATTCAGTCTGAGTTTGTTTTCCCTCATCCAGCCCATTACCGACGCCAGGCAGGCATTCAGAGGAGAGATGCCATCCTTAGTCCCATTATCAGTCGGAGACATAGAGAAACATATTTGGGTGTCATCAGCGTACTGGTAACACCGCGCCCCATATCTCAAGATGATCTCTCCCAGCGGTTTCATGTAAATGTTGAACAGCATGGGGGACAAAATAGCTCTTTGAGGGACACCATATGTCAGTTCCCTCTTAGAGGAGCAAGTGTCCCCCAGCTTCACCATCTGGAATCTGCCAGAGAGGTAGGATCGGAACCACTGGAGCGCAGTGCCCCTGAGACCCAAGTCCCTCAGGCATTCCAGAAGGATACCATGGTCAGTGGTATCGAAAGCCACTGAAATGTCCAAGAGCATCAACAAGGTCACATTACCCCTATCGATGCCCAGATGGAGATCATCAACTAAGGCGACCATGGCAGTCTCAACTCCATATCCCGCCCTGAAACCGGTTTGAAATGCGTCCAGATAATCAGTATCATCCAAGACAGCTTGGAGCTGGAAGGCAACCGCTCTCTTGATCACCTTGCCCAAGAATGGCAGCAGGGAGACCGGTCTATAATTGTTTCTCACCAGGGGGTCCAGGGAGGGTTTTTTTTCAGTAGCAGTTTAACCACTGCTAATTTCAATTTGGATGGAAATTTGCCCTCCTGGAAGGATGCATTGATTATTAATCATAACAATGTAGTTATGGCATCTCCTCCCTGGGCGGTCAACCAGGAAGGGCAGGGATCGAGAGTTCATGTTGTCTTCTTTACACATCCAAGGAGCCTGTCTACTTCCTCGGTATTTACAAACTCAAAGTGATCCAGCTTAATAGGGTCCATGGAAATTCTGGATACCTCTTCTATTGTTTCTGTTTTAATGCCAGCATCGAGATTAGCCCTTATCTGAGAGATTTTACCTGCAAAGAAGTTATTAAAGTCATCACAGCAGGCTTTTGTTGGTTCTAATATAGGGTTTGGGGCGAGAGGTAGCTGGGTCAACTCCCTCACCACCCTGAACAGCTCTGCCAGACGAGACTCTGCAGACACAATATGTGCAGCATAGAAAGAATTCTTTGCTGCACTTATTGCCACTCCATAGGACATCAAAAGACTCTGATGGAGTGTCTTTTCGGATAGGCGCTGATGTCTCTGCCAACAGCGCTCTAGTTGTTGCACAGCCTGCTTCATTTCCTGAAGATCTTACGTATACTAGGCTTTTCTATTAGGAGCAGGCCGGTAAGGACGCTCAGGAGCGATGCTGTCTATAGCCCTGGTAAGGTCGTTGTCCCAGGTATCTGTCAGGGCATCAACAGAATCGCCGTCAGCTCCAACCATAAATCCCTCTAAGGCCTCTTGGAACCTTTTGGGTTCCATCTGCCTTTGAGAGCGGACCATTCTAATAGGCCCTCCATCCCCGGGGGGAGTTGGGTAGTTGCCTTCAGTTGCACCTTGACTAGGAAGTGGTCCGTCCATGACAGAGCAGAGGCCCCCAGGACCTCTGCCCACGGACTTCCCTGGTCCATACTAAAGACCACATCGAGCATACTACCTGCACAATGTGTTGGACCCGAGACTAATTGGGTGAGGCCCATGGCAGTCATGGAAGCCATGAACTCCCAAGCTGCAACTGTTAGTTCTTGTGAGCTGGCCTCGAAGGGGATGTTGAGGTCCCCCAGCACAAGAAGCCTGGGAGACTCCAGCACCAGCTCTGAGACCAGCTGTGTCAGCTCGGCCAGGGAGTCTGTTAGGCCACGGGGTGGACGGTAGACCAACAGAATCCCCAGGCTGTCCCTAGCCTTCAGGGTCAGGTAAATACATTCTATGTGGTCTGTTTTCCGGACAGGTTCCCTAGTCAAGGTAAGAGAACTTTTATGGACTAAGGCAACCCCTCCCCCCTGCCCACAATCTCTGACCTGCTCCTTAACTATACCTGGCTGAAAGGGCCTGGGCCCAGACTGCATTGCTCTTGGCCCCCAGCCAGGTTTCTGTGATGCAAGCCAGGTCGGGGTTGTTTTCCTCTAGAAGATCTTGAATTATGTGGCCTTTGTTCTTAATCGACCTGGCATTGCATAGGAGCAGAGAAGGAGACTGCGGTACTTCTTTGCAATACCATCTGTTGATGCCTTTCTGGGTAATTTGATCGTTGGAAAAGCAGTTTATAAATAAACATTTATTATTATATTATTAATTTGGATTTGGCAATTTGGCAGTTAGGAATCCCTTGGAAGCACACTGTCATGTCCCATCCAAATATACCTGTGATGGTGGCAACAAGAGAAAGCCCTTTCCTTGGGACTTTAAAAATCAGCCAAATTCATATTGACTTGTGTGGCTGTTACTGGAACAAGTTATGGTGGATCAAGAAATTGAATAATTATCAGCTGTTTACTAATGGGAAAAGTACTTGACTGTGTGTGGCCATTTAATTCCAAGCATACTTGAGATTTTGATCCATTTCATTTGGATTTCAGGAGTGGAAGTGGTGCCAGAGTTGCCTGAATCACTCCAATAATAACGTATGTTGAGATGTTGGGTCTCATAAACCTCTCAATATTATATTCCACAATATCTTCCTGGATAGACTGTCTTGTTTGGGGATTGGAGACACTGTATTCAGGTTGTTGCACTTTGGTCTTTAATGGATCTTGTAAGCTAAGGATCAGCTATGGTTCTTGGATAGAAGACCATCAACAAATACTTAGTGCTGTAGGTTATACAGCCCTCCATATCCACAGATTTTTTTATCCATGGATTCAAGCATCCGCAGCTTGAAAATATTTTGAAAATATATAAATTCCAAAAAGCAAACCTTGATTTTGCCATTTTACATAAGGGAAGCTGTGCGTCATTGGGCAGACTTGGTTTCCTGACAGCCAATCATAGTTCAGGCTGACTGTGAGGGAGAGGCTGCAGGGGAAGAAGCAGATATAAAAGGCAGGAGTGAGTGACTGTGAGTTCAGTTGAAGGGGAGATGAGAAAGGGGTATTTAAGAGAGTTGAAGGGAATTGAGTTGAAGGAAAGTTTGAGTTCAGGGCAGGTTCTAAGGAGAGGGTCAGATAGAGAATCTGACTGGGCCTAGAGAGGGCCAGAGAGGTATACTGACAGGCCAGTAGAGAAACTGGAGAGAGACAGAAGATCTCAATACAGTCAGAGAAGGATACTGACTGGGAGAGAAAGTTGTACTGTATTGGAGATTGTAAAGAAGAAACTGTGAAATGCCTGCAACTGTATTATTAATGTAACCACCCAGGATCAGTTTTTCCCCCAGCAGACAATGGATCAATAATTAAACAGACACAAATCCTCCTTGCCTATCCTCCCACCCTGAGGCCTTGCCATTCAGCAACAGACTAACACACAGATTAACATATAAATCACTCATCCCAACCTAGGATCACACAGTATTATATACCCCACTCTCTTCTATGCCAGCATTCTCAGAAGATGCCAGCCACAGATGCCGGCAAAACGTCAGGAATAAACTCTTCTAGAACACGTCCACATAGCCCTAAACACCTACAAAAAACTATGGATGTTGGCCGTGAAAGCCTTTGATTTCACATTAACCATCCCATGTTGAACTATTTTATGTTATTCAATAAAGTTAATGTTTATCTGTTACAACAAAAGCCTTTGCCTGAGTGAATTCTAGACCATATACACAAATACAATCATGCTACCTAAGATAATAAACTTATAAGAGGAAGACATTTGGGACCTTAGCCCTTATACATTTAGGTGGATACTGGACAGGTGTCATTGACGAGGGGCCCACTATAAGTGAGAGGTAAAAGGTAACCTTAAGGCATATAGAGGAGGGCTCATCACAGACACTGGTTTACTATGCCATTGTATTTAATGGGACTTGAGCATCCGTGGATTTTGGTATCCATGGGGGGGGGGGGGGCGTGGTCCAGAAACCAAACCCCAGCAGATGCCAAGAGCCCACTGTATTTCAGAGGAAGAAACTGGCAAAATCACCTCTGAGGATTCCTTGTCTAAGAAAAGTTGGCAGGTGTGTGTGTGTGCGTGCGTGCATACACACACAGGTTAGGGTAAGCTATCAGTATGCAGTTATGCAACTCTGTTTCTTTGTCATCCCATTCAGGAGATGTACTGATGGTTTTTGTTAGTGCTTGGTTATACTTCTTAATTTAAGAAAAATGAAACATGTTTTAACTTAGTACCTGAATAAAACAGGCTGGAGAAGAAATGAAGAACTTTTATTTCTGGAAATTTGATTTGAGAACTGTGGAAGACCTAACAGAACATTTACATCACTAATTAAATGGACATTCCAGCTTACATATTTCTTTATATGTTTCCATGGTTTCTTTCATGTTCTTGTGTGTAGGAAAGCTGTTTCAGTTTCTTGATCTAATTCATTTTTCATGGCCTAATTGTAGATATGTTTTCCAACCTTTGTAGCTATGCCTACCTGCTACTGATTCAGCCAGGTACTATTAGAATGAGGGTGTAAAAAGGGCTGCTGTTCAGTGACATGTACCATCTATCATATATATACATCAGCCAAAAATCCCCAATGCACTGTCACATTGAGTTAGAACTGCTGGTTCCTTTCTTTGACTGACCACTTTCTTTCTTCTGTTTTTGCTCTACCAGAAACTGCAACTTCAGTCTACACAGAATATTAGGCAAGGGGAATTTATAGTGATGTAGAGCTGTCATTTGAAGGTACCAGTAAATAGTAAGAGTTGAAATAACTGGCTGCCTCCCTTTCTGGGGTGTGGGTTTTTAGCAGCCATAGCTATTTTTCTTTCTAGATTGCTCCCAAGAGCCATATTTTCCTATTGTTGGTAATAGATGTGCTAGAGACTGTTGGTTTGAAATGAATACCATGAGATTGGATCAGGAAACTGATTTTGAAAAGAGCACATTGTTAACTGGGTATATCTGCTAACTCAATACCAGCTTTTAAAAACTTGGCCAGCACTACAGAGCTGATAAAATGGTGAGGCAACTCTGATTCTGTATACAGCGCGCCCGCTCCATATGCAGCTTCCACTTTATGCAGAAGCCACGCTGCAATACAGGGAATGGTGCACGCACCCATGGCGCACGTGCCACACTGCCACAAACATGAGCCCCATTTGATTGAATGGGGCTTGAGTTTATGCTGTATTTGCCTTACGCGGTGTGTGTGTGTGTGTGTGTGTGTGTGTGTGTGTGTCCAGAACAGATCCCTGCATAAGGCAAGGCTGCACTTTAGAAGAATTCAAAACATCCAGTCTTAAGACATATCATTATATTTCTATTATATTAAGGCAGTGGCAGTTCTAATTACGTAAAAATATATGTACATACATAATAAATGTCACTATTTTACCCCCTGATTACCAGCTTACACCAATGCTATACATTGCCCATATAAATATTTGTACACATTGTACATGATATACCTACAAATATTTTAATATAGAATCAGCAGTGCTTATATATCTAGCCTGCCTTGCTGTTCTCAGATGGATGAATAGTTTAGTCTGTGAACTTGAGATGGCAGTGTTTTTACACTTGATCTTAGCCAGAAGGGAAGCGATGGGAGTGTTTTTAATGAATGATGGACATTTGACTGTTTGACAGTTTCTCTTGGCTTATCATAAACTATACCAGCAGTGGTCTGCAAAAATACTGTACGTGTCATCATTGTTGGTACGAAACTAGTGAAAATGTGTCTGAAGTTGAGTAATTTACTTTGAATCATGTGTTTTAAAGAATCAGAATTTCTCAGCTGAGCTGTTACTATACCTATGATAAATTTAAGCAGTCTAGTTCTTCTGGGAACAGGTACTATTATACTTTAGATACAGGAACTTACCCTTCCTTTTGAATAAACCTATGAATAAACCTTTAAAACTGAAGTAAATTATTTTGTATCCATTGGGACTTACTCCTAGGTTGGTGCACATCAGATGAAAACTTTATTATTGGACCTCAAGTTGCACCATCAAAAGCTGTGAGGAGCAGTCCCATTCTCCTCTCTCTCACTCCAGACCTGGTGTGTGTGAGTGTGTGTGTATCAGTTGGCACTGGTAAGCCAAGTATCTTGATTGCCTTAGTTATCCAGTACTAAAACATCTAGCTCCAATATTCAGCTCTGCATCTGGAGGAAGCTCTGGGGGTCAGTTTTAGGATGGGTTGCCAAAGGTGCATTGAATACTTTGTGTACTGCCAAAAATTCTAGTTTAATTGTTCCTTACTAGCTTAGATCTGGAGTGGGAGAAGAGATTTCCCATCATTGGCAATTCTCTGATCTCTGTGCAAACCTAAAACACTCTCTCACTCCAACCTAGAGGGAAAGGTTATAACTCTTGTCTCCATAGGCTAAATGGCAATGTGACTGTTCTCTTGGAGGTTCTTGTATTTTATTTTGAATACTATGTACTTCACTTTTGTGATTTTTTTTGGGTCCAAGGTAATCTTACTTGTATTTCTATGATGAATCCAGATAATGTTTGCATTCTTACTTCTCCCCCCCTTATAAGACAAGGGCTCTTTCTCCTCTTCTTGGCAAGTAATAGAAAGATTGGAGTGATTAGTGACGGCCAAAAACCCAATGAAATTCTGAGCTGCTTCAAAAGGAATGTAATACCCAGATTGAAGGAAGTAGTATTCTGCTTTGGTCAAACCTCACCTGGAATACTGTGTCCAGTTCTGGGCGCCACATTTCAAGAGAGAGATTGACAAGCTAGAATGTGTCCAGAGAAGAGAAATCGAAATTATCAGTGGTCTGGAAATCAATCCTTCTGAGGAAAAACTTGAGTCTGGATATGTTTAGTTTGGAAAGAGAAGACTGAGAGCTGACATAATAGCTACAGTATTTTGAAATATCTGAAGGGATATCATGCACAAGATGGATCCAGCTTGTTTTCTGCTGCTTCAGAGACCAAGGAACCAGTGGATTCAGATTACAGAGATTCCATCTAAACCTTAGAAAGAACTTATTTCCTATAAGAGTTGTTTGACAGTGGAACAGACTATCTCAGAGAGTGGTAGAATTTCCATCTTTGGAGGTATTTAAACAGAGGTTGCATGGGCATCTTTCAGGACTGCTATAATTTTGTATTCCTATATGGCAGTGGGTTTGACTAGATATCCTTTGTGATTCCTTCCAACTTAAGATTCTGTTCTCAAAGGACAACAGTATCTTCATGTATATTTGTGCTGCAGCTCACTGCAGTAAGTGTGGAGTGGTGATTAGAGACATAATCATGTTAGTCTGGAATATCAGTATGCAAAGTGGTCTTGTAGTATCTTTGAGACTAATTGAGCGAAAGAGGTTGTAACATAAACTTTTGTAGATGCATCTGAAGTACTAAGGGGCTGTACGAATGGGCAGCATGCAGCCACACTTTTATTGGCCAGATTGGGGCTGTGACAACCTCCCCTTGCGGCCCTGAAGAGCGCAAAAAGGAGTCGCAAAAAGCAGCTCCTCTTTGCGCCCTCCAAGGGATGCAATAGGCATGATGGCACAACTTTATGACACCCCTTCAATGCTGCATCATGTGGCTGCAGCACCGAAGGGGCATCATGATAGGCATATGCCAAAATGGCACCGTAGGGGCGGGGTTAGGGAGTCCTGCATGCAGATGCTGCACCCTAACTCCGCCCAAAGTGTCGGTCTGTATAGGCCCTAAGTCTATAAAAGCTTATCCTATCGCTTCTTTTGCTCTTAGTCTAAAAGATGCTACAAGATCCCTTTGCATGGAATGGTGATTAACAGTTAAAGAGGCCAGTGTAAGGGAATTTGATTCTTTAAAAATCTGTTCATTCTGCACTCTTCTTTGGGAGTACTTGGCATGGTTTACAGATGACTTCCTGAATTTCCATCCAGCAGTGAAGTCTATTCAGTGAACACGTTACTTTTTTCACAATATATATTATTAAGACTCTCTTCTTCCTGCATCTGCAATGGAGACTTATATCATTTGAAAACACTGGTTGGTGACTTGGATGGGAATGATGGGTAGCTATAAAAAGGTATGCAAAGTTGAACCAGATCTCATCCTGTGCTACTATACGGTGGTCATCACAAAATGACTGTGGGTACTACAGCTTCAGGAAAAATCTTGTAGTGTTACAGACTTCTCTCTCATTGTCTCCCTACATTCCCTTTCAATAGTAACTACAGTAGTACTGCCCCCAAACTACTGAAAAGTAGTAAAACTTTCATTCTTTTGAATCTTTTATTTATTTGTAAATTTCCTTGAGTAATAGAGAGTTACCTCAAAGCAGTTAAAAAATTTACACACACGCACAGACTGTAACGTAACACAAAACATTCAGTATTGAAATTCGGCCTTGACCATTAAAGATCTACATTGAGTTGAAGTGAGTGGTTCAAATGCTTATGCACTAAAATGCATTTATAAAACCTTGGCCCTACTTTATTCTTCTAGATTGGTTAAAACCTTATCAGATATTCCACTGAGTCCATGAGTGTGGGAGAAAACTGTTTGACCAACTTTCTTAGGCACTATATACACTGGCCATTAAGGCCGTCATGGAGGCAGAGTCAGATTGTAGCATCCTCATGATATATGCCCGACTCTGCCCCCAGGGCACCCTGAAGCTGCACGCCATTTCACATGGCACACAGCATCATGGCATGCCTCTGGCGCAGCATCCATGATGCAGCGGCAAAGGAGTGTCATATAGCTGCGGCAATGCAGCTATGATGCCCTTTCAAGGGCACAAAAAGGAGCCGCTTTTTGCGACTCCTTTTTGCATCCTTGAAAGGCCAGATCAGGGCCACAGTGTGAGGTTGCCGCAGCCCCAATTTGGCTAGGAAAGTTAGTGGCGTCCCACCGCCCCTCAGGGGCTGTATATACAGCCCTTTAGATTTTTTTAATGAAGTGTGCTTGATTATAAGTTTTTGTGAAAATCAGTGGGTATGTGGTCATTTAGAGAGCTGCCTATTCATTGGTGTTGAAAGACTTGCTTTTAATGTTTTATCTAAACTGCTAGTCTAGTTTATCATTTACTTGTATCATAGTCAAAGTTGTTTGAGACATGTGTATTAAAAAGTGCACATGGAGCAGCTGATTAGACAAGTAGATAATGCAGATATTTTTACTTGGTGAAAGATGTGATTTTTTTAAAAAAATTTTTTTATTGAAACCTTTGTTTTCAAAAGCTATCAGATTCTTTGTAACGAACATTTTCCTGTTGAATGCCATAGTTTTAAAAGTCTTAATAAAATGCTGGCCTTGGTACCTTTGCTATAACAGAATCTGAATATTAGAATGTGCCTTCATTTATATAAATGAAGATTAACTCCATTATTGTTTGTTTATTGCATCATAGATTCATCTTTGTTTTGGAGGTTGAACATACATTTGAAATGGCTACATGTGAGAGGAAGATAGCCTGCCTTAAGAGGAATAGGTGCTCAGTAGAGATCTGCATTTATACATCTAAAAACTCTGTATGTCCCCTCCCCCATGTCCTTCACATCTGTATTTAGAATAAATATGTGCATTTTTAATATGGATTTTGCTAGATAAGCCAGTGCTTAGTTAGGAACCATGTTTATGGGAAGAAGCTCTCAGCCTTACAAGACTGAAATAAAGTGTCATCCATATCAGAAGCTGGGACATACTGTAGTGTGTGAGTTGCTCATAGTAGCAGGAATAAAATGTCTGTTCCATCTTCTTCCATTAATATTGCATGTAAATTCTTTTTATGAACCTCCTAATGTTTGTTTGTTTTGTGTGTTGTTGTTTTTTGAAAGGCCATCATGTTCCATGATCTGTCACAACACTTCCATTGTTCTTATACTCTTGTACTTTAGTAGGCTTGGGAGATATGGGAGAGGTGCATTAAGTAGGTAGGTAACATTTAATTCTGCAGCATTACTGAAGCTAAAGAGTCAGACATCAGTAATTCAGATAAGAGACCATTAGCAGCTCCATGTAAGAATAGAGTTCTAAAGGACATTTAAAGAACAGATGACATTATGGCTATGCATGACAAAGGTTCCACTGTGTGAAGTCAAATACTTTCACGGCTGGTGTCCATAGTTTTCTGTGGCTTTTTCAGGCTGTGTAGCCACGTTCTAGAGAAATTTCTTTCTGAAGTTTTGTACATCTGTGGCTAGCATCTTCAGAGGGTGGTGGCATGGAAGTGTGTGTGGGCATATATATTTCTCTGAAGACAATGGATTGATAATCCTCTCACTTCTCCTCACTTCTTCGTGGTCTCTACGAATCACACAAATGGGCTATATCTCAGGTAGAACTCTCCCTGCTTGGGTTCAGGTGTACTCAACTAGGGCAGTAGCAACATCCTCTATTTTTCTGACTAGTGTGCCTTTGGAGGATGTCTGTAAAGGTGATGTCTGGTCTCAAGCATTGACTTTCATCAAACATTACAGGCTGGACACCAGGGCCAGACAGGATGCAGCTTTTGGGAGGGCAGTATTGCCTTTGGGTTTACACTGAAACGGCTCTTTGCATTACATGTTGTGTATGCTGTTGAAACCAATAAAGTTTACACTGACAAATGCATTACTGTTGTTTATATGCCTTTTAATGCCAACAAATGACCTTGATAAATGCATTGCATATTGTATATGCTTTGAAACTAAAAGAAATGACACTAACAAATACACTTTAAGTTCAAGAGTTTATTGTTGTTAATAAACACAACTTGTTTGAATTCTACAAATGGTGTCATGACACTCCCTTCTCCATTGACCAAAGCTTGTCAGTCTAACCCATTTGTGTGATTTGCAGAGACCACGAGGAAGACGGACAGGTTGCTTACCTGTAACTATATTTCTTCAAGTGGTCATCTGCAAATACACAGAAATCCCACCTATCCTCCCCTCAATCATGTCCTGCTCATTGCTAAATTCTCTCTGTCACTGCTATGTGGCATACTTTATGGAACTGTGGAAAGAGTGGGAATGCCAGGGGCTTTATAAGGGTGGGAGGAGCTACTGCCAAAAAGTTGCAAACTTAAGTTTTGCACAGTGATTCTAGAAGTTTCCGAGCTTTCTGCACAGGCTTAGATATAACCCATTTGTGTATTTGCAGATGACTACTCAAAGAAATACAGTAAGCAACCTGTCCATAGCTTCTCACCCTGAGGCTTTGCCATTCAGCAACAGACCAACATACAGATTAAGATGTAAATCATTTCCTCCCAACCAATAGTCCCACAAGTAGTTATACCCTACACACTTCCATGCCACCACCATCTGAAGATGCCAGCCACAGATGTAGGCGAAATGTCAGGAATAAATTCTTCTGGATCGCAGCCACATAGTCCGGAAAAGCCATAGAAAACTATGTTTCACTGTGTCCTGGATGGAACCATCCTTATCTATCTGGGGCAAAAGCTGCAGAATATGAAAAGCATGAATCCAAGGCTTGGCTTCAGCTGCTAAACAGCTTAACGTGTTAACCAGTTGACTTACATTAATCAGAGAATGTCATAATTATGTGTCCCTTCTCTTACTGATTGCATATGTTCTCCTTTCAGGTACCAGGACAGGCAACAATGAATCGAGTGTGAAAATCGTGTGGACTATAAAGCTCTGTATAGCTTGCTAGGCCTTGGACCTCCTTTTCTGGCAAGAACAGTGTGTGTGGTATGTGCAGAGAAATGACTCTTGGATTTGTACAGCTGCCCCCAGTGCTGGGGAGGACTTTGCTGGTGCTGATGGTGACTACATCGGTTAAGTGCCATTGGCCTAGTGAAGCCTCGGAAGTCGTACGGGACTGGGAAAACCAATTAGAGGCCTCCATGCATTCAGTGCTTTCAGATCTCCGAGAAAGTGTACCAGCGGTGGTGGGGATTCCAGACAGTTCTGCTGTAGTGGGTCGCTCTTTCAGAGTCACCATCCCAACAGACCTAATAGCTTCCAATGGAGAGGTTATCCAGGTGAGAACTTGGGGACCTGATATCTTGTGGTGTGTCTTGCATTTGTTCTGCCGTTTTCTCTCCAATCCCTTCAGGGTGGCTGTGTGTAGAAAATTCCAAATTTGATGGCCTGCATACCCAAATATTGCAATGGACAGGAAAAATACATAATATTTTTCAAGTTGCTTAAAATGAAACCTGTACACTTTTTTCTGAAACTTGATGCTGAGGAAAGGAAACTGCTAAGAGACTTGCTTCAACCCAGATATCTGTCCTAAGTCTAACATGTTGAGTGAGTCTGACCTTTTCAGCAGCCGTGATGCCCTTGTTAACGCAGGGTTGTGTACTGCTGGGCTAAATAGGCTATCATTGAGTTTTAATGTACCAGATCCTCAACTGGAGAAATTCTTGTGATATTTCACTAACTCTGAGGGGATGTGTATAATTATCAGTGCCCAAAATAATGGTTCTGCCACTGGCTCACTCACCCAGGTGTATTTTGTACTCTCCCTTAGCTGCCAGTGTAACAGTTATTTTGCCATCTGATCTTCAGGCATCTGCGTGAACTTAGAAGCATTTGTGGGATAGAAGTGCTTTCTGAAACCACAAATAAACAGGAATACATACTCAACCTGAAATACCTTTTCTTTTCATCCCTTTTTTTAATTGAAAGAATCACTTTCATTATTGGCAAGTGAAGAGTCAGTATCCTTTAGGATGGCAGTAAGGAGCTACTTATTTTCTGCTTAGGATTTTGCTCCCTTGAAAGAAATTTTGGGAGTCAAATGTCAGCAGTTGGGAAGGTTGATATTCGCAGTGGATAGGGCACCAGCCAAAGATATGTGAGCCTCCCTCTTTGTGTTCTGTTTCTGCCACCCTGCTTGATTTTTCTCTCTGCCATCCAAAGAGGCTCCTAGTGAAGAATAATTCATTCATGCAAAAACTCAACCTGATCACTTGTGGAAGGCTTTTGAAACTAGGCAAAGGGCTGCATGAGATCAACCAAGGGTCCCAGTTTGCCCTTCCCTGCTTTGGTGGAAGGAAACAAGATGCATGCACATGAATGGTTATACCAGAATTTTGTGGATTATAACTATGTACGTTTGTCAATGTGAAGGTTTAGTAAAAGTTGTACAGTGTCTGTTGCTGCTAGAAAACATTTGTACTGTGAAAAATCAAAAGTGAAAGATATTTTACTTTGTCTGGTACACATTACAGCTTTTTGGGTAGGATAATCAACTTTAGTGTTAGCAAGCAACGAGAGATATTGTACAGTCAGCCCTTGCCTTACGCGAGGGATCCGTTCTGGATCCCACCGCGTAAGGCGAATTCTGCTTATGCTCAAGCCCCATTGGAAACAATGGGGCTCGTGCATGGCGGCACACAGGGCGCCACAGGCACGCGCCCCCATTCAATTGAATGGGACACGCTGCCCCTTCCACCCCGCGCGCTCCCCGCGGCTTGAGTGCGTACACTCAAGACTGTGTATGGCGTGCCCGCATATGGCACGGGCACACTGTACTCATATCCATTAATTGGTACCCATGCAAAATACTTAATCAAAATTCATACCCATTCTCACAATTTTGTAACTTAAATTGTGTTAGAATTACAGTCACTGAAACATTATCTTCTGTTCTTGCAGAAGTTGAGTATCCAATGTTCAAATTGTTGCTTTGCTAGCAACATTGTCCACATAGTATGTTCATCGAAAGCCAGATGGGTGTTGCTTTACAGTCTGAAGGTCAAGAGAAAGTGATAGGTACTGATAACTGCAGGAATCTGCTTGTAATCTGTTAAGTGGTTCTCAAGCTGTAAAAGAAGTGACAGCTCTCCTTCCCTTTTAGGCTATTTAAGTTTTCTCAGTAAAATACTCTAAGATCTCCAGATGGAGTGAATTACAGGCAAATGGGAGAGGTGTTAATCTTGGGCAGCCTTAGAAAATTCACAAGATTTGCAGAACCAAAGACTAAAAGTTGATGAAGAATAAGAACTCTCTAAGAAGCTTAGCATGCAAGCCTGATTTCTGGGTAACCCTCTTTTCAAAAGAGAGAAATAGCACCCTGATATATTTGCTGTATACTGATAACACCTGTTGAAATATTTAAGACAATTTACATTGTATAGTATTTATTATTTTAAAAGCATGAGTCCTCCTGAAGTTTAATAAAAGTTATGATTTTTAATCTTCATAAGAAGACTGGGCCCTGAACTTTATTCAGTAATTGAATTAAACATTGGAATAATTTTCTGGGTGTTTTATTTTTGTACTTTACAAAGCATGCTTTTAAACATAAAACATCTGTTTTTTAAACAGCTTTCATACTAAAAATTGAAGGGGTAACAGATCTAACTGAGCAGCCACATTCCAAAGTTTATTCCTATTTTTAAGTATTCTTTCTGGAAATGATGACTTGATATATGCCTTTGCTAGATTAGTTATGTATTATCAATTGCTTTGAGAAAATTAATATGCTTAGTCCTCATGGTCATGTGACATTTTAGCCCTTTATATAGTAACTCTGACATGTCTCGAACTCTCCACGTTTTTGTCGGTAGTTTTTTTTTGTTTTGTTAGTACATTTGTAAAGAAATGTAGATATTACAATTAGATTCATTATTCCAGTTTTGTAGGCAAGTCCACAAACTTAAATTTTTAGCCTTCCCCCCCATACCCTTTACTATTTTATATTATACCAGTGGTATGAAAAAAGAAGAGCAGGGAATCTTCCTTCTCTCATCACCTGGAGAGCTATCAGGACTAACTGCAGGTGTCTAGAAAAACCTCTTGCAGAAGTCTGCATTTTTTTTGGCATCAAGCTCACTGGCCCACTTTAAAATGGTTTCTTCAATGGATGTGTTTTTAAGAATCACATTATCCTTTCTTCCAAAAGGGTGCTGTGTAACACTTAAGGGGCCAACAATAATCTAACATATCATTACTGACCTTTCTTCATTGTCACACTGCTGATTAAAATCTTGCAGTGATTATTCTGCTGGGGGGGGGTATGATATATATATCCTAATTCCCAAAGTTAGCCTTGCTTCAACAAAGTGCAGGGTCAGTTCTCAGTAAACAGAAAAAACTAATAATGAGTATACTGGTAATGATTACATTTTGAACATTCTTAAACAGACTATGTTCTTCTGAATTTTATACTGAAGAGTAAACAGTCTTTGATAACAGGTTTTTCAATTCAAAGATATAGTTGTGTTCAGTGACGTAGCCAAGGGGGGAGTCCATGGGGTCTGGACCCTCCCTTCTGTTAATTTATGTTAAAAATAATATCAACCAAACCTAATGGCAAATTAATTAGCAAATGGTGGCACTTAGTCTGGACCCCCCCCTTCCCAAAATCCTGGCTACGTCCCTGCCTTGTTAGTCTCTAGAATCAGCATGTGGAGAGATCTTGTAGCACCTTTCAGACTAACTGAAAGAAAAAAATTGGTAGCATGAGCTTTTGTAGACTTCAGATGCATTGAGGCTCATGCTGCCAATTTATTTCTTTCAGTTAGTCTCAAAGGTACTATAAGATCTCTCCACATACAGGTTTTTCAATATGAGTGGAATGTTGGAGCATCTGAATGTGCCATAAAAGTGAGACTCAGATGTCCAGTAGGAGATTGTGGAGCCTGCATTGAAGCTGGATTCCTAGGTTGCTAATATTTTCAACCTTTCTGTAGCATAGAGGTTGAAGGTGCTGACCATATACTTTACTGATGCACAGATGGCACTGTATCAGTGAATTGCTGAGGGCAAAACCAAATCCCATTCATTTAATACGTTCACTTAGCTTGATGACTCTATTTAAATGGTGATTTCTGTGACTGATGGACCAGTTGACAGTCAATCTGAGCAAAGCTGCTTTGTCTGCTCAAACAGGAAACTTCTTTTTCACAAGTCTAGTAACTCTTACCATCTGCTGGTGAGGCTTTTATTTAACAGGTTTATTCTTATCAGATATTAAGGAGATTTTAATCAACAAATAGGATCTGGGGAGTTGGTTAGTAGAAACCAAACACGCTCATTATCTGCTGTGTTAGTGTGGTCACATGCTCAGTACTCCACTCTGTCTTGATTAACCCAATAGCTGTCCCATGAGAAGCATTCTTCTAGAGCATTCAGATGTGACGAGGAGCTGCCATTGATGCTGAGTTTTTCTCTTCTGCCCTTCTCTTAAGGAGATTACCACATAGATTTCTAACTGAACATACATGAACTCAAGATTGGGGTCAAAGTAGTGCAAAGAGCACTTTTTGTGAAAGCTTCAAGCTAATGCAGTGGGAGCGGCTGGCAGACTGCCTGGTAACTAATGGCTTTAGAAATGTGCATGCCTGAGTCTGTGGGAACCTGATGCTGCTTGTCACATGCTGTAGTGCTTCGGCTAACACCTGGAGGTTCCCAGGATAAAAAAAGAATCTCATCCCAGAAACCCCTGCTAAAGGACATGGAGAAAATTTGATCCAATCTTTCACTGGCATAGTTATGTATACCCTCCATTGTGAAAGATTTTGGCCTTTTAATAGGGGTTTCCAGACTTGGAAGATATGACTCAATCTAATTACAAACCAACTTTCTGAAGCAACAATTCTGCATTTCAGTACTGCTGCTCTGTAGCTTTGCATTTTGAAGGTTGCAAAGGTAACTAGTGAGTAATACTATGCATTTGTGCATGAGCTGGATGAAGGTCACTAGCTAGTTTTAATCCTGTTGCCAATTCAGACATCAGGGGTTCTGCTGACTATAAGAAACAGCAGCAAGTGATGATAAGTGGGGGAGTCTTTAAAAAAAATCAATAAGCACCTGGTGCAAATGCTGCCTGATAGATTATTTTTCCCCTTGGCCTTTCATTTATAAAAAGGTCATGTGTAGAGATGTGCCATTTTTCAGTTTGACTCCTTGCTCTATGATCTCACAACCGAATGGAGAGCAGTATTTAGGCAACAGGTCTCAGTCCCTTGCCCAAGCACATAATATCCAGCTAGAATAGACCAAATGAGTTGTTTTCAAAGTGGCAGCATTTCCTGATGAAAGGAGTGTTTCATTGGACAGCTAATGTTTTGCAGTGGCCACCCATTGAAATTATTGGCATGCCCTCTTGTCATGCAAAAGAGAAAATCTTTGTTTTCTGAATAGTTTCTTTGTAACAAATATGTGCACATCTGCAAATGAAGGCATTATAGTGGGAGTGGTAAAATGGTTCTGGCTTGAACATCTGTTCAGACCTTTGCTGAATTATGAACAATGCCCTCTCATAGAAAAGTTGTTTATAATGGACACCAAGGACAAGTGTCTCTTCAAATATGGGTCATTCCTACAACTTTAAAGTAGGTCTGGCATGGGTTTGGCATGTATAGTGGAGATAATTTAAGTGTTCATTATTCAGCATTTCCATTCTCTCTAAGGGCCTATTCACACTCAGCTATTTGCCCTGGATGTAACTGGGCAGATTCGGGGGGGGGGGGGGCTGGCTCCCAAATCTCTCCGCAAGCAAGTGCCCACTACAAATCAGGGGCATTTTAATCCAAATGCCCTCTTAGAGAAGGGTTTAAAATGAAGTTGCCTGGCTGTCAATCAAATTATTTCCACGATGGTCATAGGTGACGTTTGCAGCACTCATTGGGGCATCGGAAGTGTGCTTCCCCCCTCCTTTTTTTAAAGAGCCAGGCGCCAGAATGCGCAGATTCTGTCAAATTAAAAACCTCTTGTGTGTGTGTTGTGGGCATTTGGGTCAATGCAGGTTATGATCTTCCCTTGGCCCCATTTTCAACCTCAAAATGCAAGCTAATGCCATCTCTGCATCCTGTATCCCCCTCCTTGCCACCCCAGAATGCCTCATACACATGTAGTAGTAGTAGTAGTAGTAATAATAATAATAATAATAATAATAAATTCCTCACCTCGGAATGCCAGAAAAGGATGCAATGCCATGCATTCTTTGGTTTTCCTAGGCTACCCTTGAATTCCTTAGAGACTAGCAAAAGCATTATGTGTGTATCAATTTGCCAAATTGGAAAGAGAAACATTGTAACATTCAAATTGTAGCATTCATTTGCAAAGGAAAAATGTTTTTTTGCAAAGTACTCTTTGCAACATTTCCCCTTTGCTGGAAGCGGGGAAATGAAAGGGAAAGTGAACCAGCAGCTAGCCACCTTCTATCTATCTATATATCTACCTCAAGCAAAAAACATGCACATTTTTTGTCAAAAATAATTTAAAAAAATAAAAAAGAGGGGGAAGGTTCCTGGTGTGAACTCCGTTCATGCCCTGTCTCTGACCTGAACTGACCTGACCCTTTTCCTCCTGCTTACAGTCTCTTCAGACTGAGGCTGAGAGAGAATGCCCTGTCAATTCCAACTAAAGTAGACCCATGGAATCAATTGGGAATAAAAGGAAAATGCAGCACAGGCATTCTGACTGTAGCATCCACATATAACACTAATAATAATAATAATAATAATAATAATAATAATAATAATAAAGGCTCTTACGTTCCAGGAGCAAGAGGGAATGAAAGTAGCACAAGCAAGCACACACACATTCTGTGTCACCCAAAAAATCATGCGCATAGACTGTCAAAAATAAAAAGAGAGAGAGGTTCCTTCTACAGCCTGATTTCCCTACATCCCTCCTCATTGGGCCCCACAGCTCAATTTCCCTTGGCAATCCTCCTCCTCCTCCTCCTTCCTTTCGAACCTCCCTGCCCTGGCTCCTTCATCCTCCTCCTCCTGCTCCATTATAGAATGCCCTCCATGGCTCCCTTCTTCCCGCCGCTCCTTCATCCTCCTCCTCCTCCTCCATCACTTTCTCCAGTCCCCCCTGCCCTCCCTCTGACACCCCTTTGCAGCCCC
>NC_056523.1:79287518-79320894 GCF_019175285.1 Sceloporus undulatus | reverse complement strand
CGTCAGTCATCCTGATTTCCCCTTTTAGCCTCCTGTCACCCTGCCTCCTGTCAGATTCCCCTTTTTGCATCCAGGCTCCTCCCTCCTCCTCTGATGAAGGGGAAGGAATGCTCTGCCCTCTGCCCGCCCTCTGACCTTAATCCCTCCCCTGAACTTGACCCGATCATGATCGGGGGCAAGTTCATATTCAGCAGAACCCGTTCCCCCCCCAAAAGAAAGGGCAAATGCCCCGATTGCAAATGTCCCGCACTAAGGGGCATTTGACACGAAACGGGTGTGCAAGCCTCTGATTCACTTGTGGGGGATTCAGGGTGAATATGAACTTCACGTGCAAGGATCAATTCCTGATCCGGGGTAAAAGGTAATCTGAATGGGCCCTAAATTCACATTAGATTAGACGTAGGATCCCTGGGTGTTAGCCCTTTTTCTGGGAAAGATAAAGACTGGTTGAATTAAGACCCAGCCGCCATTAGCAGGGTTCACAAGTGAAAGCACTGAATAGCTTGGGTCTTGCAGAGACTGGTATTAGCAAAGTAAAGAGCTAAAATGCAAATTTCACAGCTAAAAACTTTAATTATTACATTTAAAGGTACATTCAAACATATGTGCATGTAGTGCCTTAGCTCTGGCTGACTACAGGAAAGTTTCAAGAAGAGGAACAGCTCAGCAGAGCTCACCATCTTAAGGGAGGAGGAAGAGAGAGATGAAGTGGAAGGGCAGCCTTTCATGTGCTTGCAAACACACCTGGAAGATTCTCTGGTTATGGCATGGCTTCTTAGATACGTCCCCACAATGTGTGGCTGAGCAAATGGGGAGCAACCGTGTGTATAGGTTAGAGGAATTCAGGAACTCTTACTGTCTAAAGCTCCATTGCTCTACTAAAAAATGGTGAAGGGAGTTAAAAAGAATGGTTGGTTGGGAATCATTTTCCAACAGCTCTAGATGTGAACATATTGAGTGTATTGACTTGAAATGAAAAACTAGAAACCTGCATCTTAAATTTAACATTTGGGATGAACAAAATACTGCTTTTAAATAGTCAAGCTCTTTTAGTCTTCTTTAATTGTAACACAACTAATGGTAGGTGCTACAGAATTTGAATTCCTGTGTGAGCATTGTAGCTCCCTCTAGTGGCTACTAAATGGCTTGGTTGGCTGACGGGTATTCTTGGGTGGTCCCAGAAGAAGATACACCAGAGAACAGAACATCATCAGCTTCTGTTTGAGTATTTTTCAGTACATATCAAAAATATTTTTTTTCAAAATCGGTGTCTAGTTTTTTGTTCCTATAATCCTTATTTTCCAGAATAACAGTCTGTACTGCATCTTTTCCTCTTAGATTTCTGACCTTTGAATTTGGCTCTGTTAAAATCTACAGTCAGTAAAGTCCAACTGTGACTAATGGGTCCCAGATGACTCTTTGAGTGTGTTGGCTTTAGGTCTTGGACAAAGGAAGAGAAATTCTCATTCAAAGCATAATGAATTGAAGGAATTCATTGCTGCAACATGTGGCAATGGCTGCTAGTTTAAATTTCATTAAGAAGAGAATTAGATGATAGCTCCCTCAATATCAGAAGCTCTTTATTTACATGCAATCCAACCTTCCCATCTTTGATTGACCAATGCCAGGATAGCAAGATTAGAAGCTAACTTGATCCTACCATGTTTGTGAATGGTCTAGGATGTTTGGATGGCCACTGTCCACAATGGAGTGTTAGAATTATATGGACCTATCCAGTGAGGTAGTTCTTAGAGTCCTGAACCAAAAGGGCTTCCACATTCAGGTTTCTTCAGCTCCACCAAGAATTCAACCGAGTGTTGTCAGTTTCAGCCTAGATTAATAAATATTTTATGTACAGGGTGAAAGTGTTTTCAGAGAGTTAAAGCACTTTCTTTGTTGGGGAGCAAACCATAACTTTGTTGTGTATAAACTACTTAGAGTAGGAAAAAATACTCTTACATGAGCAGCTTTAGAAAAGACTGGTATTTGACCTGAGCTAAATGAGTCACTAAAGATTATAGCTATCTGTTGGAGACCTCCCTGACACTAGCTAATGCTCAAGCAGCCTAAAGCCTCAGATCCTGTTACAGCCAAGACTCAGTCCATCACAGTATAAAAAAAACCCTCCAGCTACATGTTCAAATTTGTACCAAGTCATAATCAAAAGAACACTCACTATGGTCTAGTTGAATTGGTTCTAGAAAGGTCTTTTAATCTATACCATCTCAGACAAAGGATCATCCCAAGTTGATACCAACAAAGGTCACTCAGTTCACAACAACTGAATGACCTTATCAGATCATTTCTTTCCTGGGCCTAAAATTTTTAAGATTAAAGAGATTGTTTTCACACAGGGTCTGAGGAGGGGGGGAAGCGCAAAGAGGAGTCATATCAAGTAAGTAAAAGAAGTCTCATCTAATAATCCCTTGCTATCACTAGTTTCTACGGCTCTGTCTCTTGGAGTTGAGAGTGTCAAGATACAAGAATTTCCAGCAATCAATGCTATCTTATTACCAGCGTTCAAGTCTCCAGAACTCATCTTGAAAAACATGCATGCAGCCTGGATTATATCCAGGCTGTGTTAGAGGTGATATAATAGTTCTGTTCCAATAACAAGATGAGGCATTGGTGAAGTCTATGACTTCCTCAGTTTCACAATTCTAGAAAGCATATTGATCTCCCTTGTGATTTACTGATCAAAGGCATGGTCAGTACCAAAACTCCAGATCCAGGTCAGGGGCTGTCCTTCAAGCTTATGCTGCGTCAGTTCCTCATTTTCTGAAACACTATTTCTGGGAACTTGTTTGCAGGGTGATTCATAGGAGCAGGTACTCAAGGTTACGTTCTTGTTTTTGGAACCTCTGGTTTCAGAGGGAAATTTTGTCACAGATAAGCAGTTGCAAATGCTCCAAGTATGATTGGGAGAAGTATCATAGTTGACAAGAAAGCTGAGCATGGTCTTTCCAGATAAAAGCTTGCATCCATAATCACCAGACCAGCTGAAGTTGTACATATGTCTGCTACACTGATAAATCAACAGTAACATGTTATGATAGTAGTTACTACTGTCTCCATGCAGTTTCAGTTGCAACTTATTGACCTTCCGCCCAGTCTGCCATCCTTGCTATATCATAGAAGCCTCTACAGTTGCTTTGATGACAACAGTAGTAGTAACCTCATCAGTAACACCTTGAAAAAGCCAACTTTAAAAAAGAAGGATTCAGGTCAGGATCCAAAGCATTGATCTCAGTTGTCTGCTCACAACAATTCTGATAAGTGCAGTTCTTTCTCTTCCTCTGCATGTTCAAACACATAAGCATCTTCATCTGATGCATTGGTTGCCAGTATTCATTGTTGGATGGTGTGAAGACCTTTGTAGTCTAATACATTTTGCTACTATGCTAGTATTAGAAATATAGAAACTGAAAGAAGAGGACATGGCCCAGCCATCAAACAGGTACAGAAACAGACCACAGCTCTGATGGTTTAGTGTCTGTTCCCATGCTACCATCTTTGTTGTGTGTGATGGTGGAATCATGGTAAACAATCTGATTTCTCCTTCCTGTACTAAAGAAAACTGCTCTCCTTTAAAGATTATAAGCAAATGATTGTTACTTTCTCTTCCATTCTTCTCTTCAAAGGTCTATCATAGTAATAATAATAACAACAACAACAACAACAACAACAACAATAATAATACTGTTTATTTCTAGCCCGCTTTTCCAAAGATCAAAGCGGGTTACAACATGGATACATCAAACAGTATACAATATAAAACATACCAAGTTAAAAACATCATAAAAAGGTGTGGTTCATTGGCAGGTTAAACTACATTCTGCTTTTTCTGACAAAGAAGAGAAGAAATTAGATGGAATGTGGTACAGATCTTACTTTATATTTTCCATCTGATCTGAAAACAGGTGGCTTTTATTTATCAGATTGAAGTTCATCATTTGGCAGGCTCACAAATTAATGCAGCTCATCAATCTGCTGATTCTGAAGCTCAAATTTAGCATGCCAATATAGCCCTTAGGTGGCATGCCATGTGTGATTGTATTTTCATCAGGGTTAAACACCCAACATGTTATCATTTATCATTAAAGATCCTTCCATTGATGAAAATGGCTTATCAGTGCCAAAACCAATGATAAGCTTCATAATAGAGCCAAATCAGATTCTAAGTCACAGAACACTGCTTTGGATCCTGTTTTGGGGGGGAAGGTGGGATGTAAATTAAATAAATACATAAAATAAACAGTATCGATTAAAAATTATTTCACTCTTATTAGTGTATTTAGCATGTATACTCCATCATATGAATTTTCTGATCCATCTTTTAAAGTAGCAATATTGATTTGTTAATCTTACAATCAGGGCAAGTTCTCTTTTTGCCATGAAAGCGCAAAATTCTAAGTGGAGGCTTTGACTGCCATTCTTGTCACACTCTCCTATCTTTACTCTCTTTCTTGGTCACAGGCTTTGTCCTTATAGCCAAGCTGTAACATCAGCTAAATAGATTTTGTTTTGTCCAGTATGGTGGTGGAGTTGAGTTTTATACTCTTCTGTCATTAGGGATTCTCTGTTGCACCATCTCTATTGTAGGCCTTTAAGAAGAAATAGTCTCTTTGCTGAACAAGGATGCAACAGAATCTATCTGTCACTATGAACTGATAACATTCTACTCTAGATACTTCTTAGTGCTCAAGAAAGATGGTGAGTTGTGACCCATACTAGCTCTTCCAGGTATCAATCAGTTCATCAACACGGGGTTTTTTTGTATGACCTCTGTTGAAGATGTTCTCTGACCTCTCTGGAAGGGAAGCTGGTTCACCACTACTGACTTTCAAGACCCTTCCTTTCATATTGCCATCAGACCTTTCTGTTATCAATTCCCAAGATTTACAGTAGGAGATAATCTTGTTCAAAGAGCTACTGTTCAGTACAGTTAACCCTCCTTATCCACGGATTTTTTAACCATGGATCCAAACATCCATGGCTTGAAAATATTCAAAAAAAGTATAAATTTCTAATAGCTAACTTTGATTTTTCATTTTATATAAAGGACACCATTTTGCTATGCCATTATATTTAATGAGACTTGAGCATCCATGGATTATGTTATCCATGGGGGTTCCTAGAACCAAACCCCAGTGGATAACAAGGGCTCACTGTAGTTCCACCGTTTCACTTTCTTTTTAGCAAATGTAAATGGCTGTACTCTGGATATTATCATATATCACTACATAGACAACTATGTGTGTGTTTGTCTTCCCTACAGAGAAGTATTTGATCACCCATTTCTAACTTGCATCTCTATGTCAACATGGAAGATATGTTATCTAACCCTCAAAAATTACAATTAAACTGTCAAAATCATTGGGGCCAATCACCCCTGTATAATTAGTACACAATCGTTTTATTGCGCCTGTGACTTCATTTCATTTAGACAGACAGTTATTTCTGATAGAACTGGGACCTGAGTGGATCAGAACATCAAACCTGTTACAGCAAGGATTCTACCAGACGTCTTATCATTGACAAGAGTTACCTATTGTGATATTCTAGCACTATAACAATAAGGAATAAGGAGATAAAAAAGAAAAATTGCTACTCATAAATTTCAGTAAAAGCAGATATCTAAATATAAATGCATTTGGAAATTACGTCAATATATATCACTTTTTTAAATGTTGCAAGTATTATTAAATTTTCTATCTGTTGGATCACATATGGATAAATTTATCTGGAGTATCTTAGCAGTCAAGCAGGGACAAAAAATACATTTCTGCTGACCATGTGTTAAGTTTCAAGACATAGATAAATAGTTTAAAAGAATATGTATATCACTAAATATCAGAGAACTTCCTGGTACCAGCTTTCTTCATGTAATTACTGCCACACAGAATGAGGCAACTGCAGACCATTTCCAAAACCTGTGGCTTAAAGAAGCATTAGCAGTGTTACACCTCCAGCAATTAGCTGATTTTGATCAGACTTTCTTAAAACCTTTAAACAGAGGCTGGATGGCCATCTGTCAGGGATGCTTTGATTTGGATTTCCTGCATGGCAGGGGGTTGGACTGGATGGCCCTAGTGGTCTGTTCCAACTCTATGATTCTATGATTCTATGAAAAGGGCTTTGTTATATGATATGTAGCAGAGATCTATAGTTATAGCTATTTATATATGTTAAAACAGCAGACTGTTGATTGGTCAAGACTGGGCATTCCTTGTTTCATTCCCGCTGCAGATTTTACATATCTTATTTTTTGTGTGGTGTATGTTTGGTTTAGGTATTGATCAGCCTCAATTAGTGTTGCAGGACTGATTCTAGATTCTAGCAAGTGTTGTAAGTATTACCATTTAGTTGCTTAAAGGTAGATTAAATTGATCTTCCAAAGCTGAAAAGAACAATTTCCTGTTTAATCATATTGGTTTGGTAGGTTTCATGCTTTCCCTTTGTCAGTAGTCCCTTATGTCAGACTGCACATAAGAGTCCTCTGGAAGTGGTTTATACATGTTTCCACTGCAGAGGTTGAGGACCCCAAACTACACGTATGGCTTCTGAGTTATGTTTTTTTTTAAAAATCTCGATTGGCAGTGACAAGACATTATACACTTGCTGCAAGGAGTTGCGTTCAAGACAAAACTACAGTCTGTTAACTGTAAGGGCAGATGCCTCACCAACTGGGCATGCAACTCACTATCAGAAATAATGGAAATTTCACATAAATTTTTCAAAGTTACTGGAGGTGGTAGACTGAGAGCATTTGGGCAAATACTTAAAGGCAAGGTGATCCAGAACACTACTGTTAGCACCACAGTGCACCATATAAACAAACATGGCGACACTTGATTTTGTGCTTCTTCTCACATTGCACTTTTAGTACTTGGTCTTTGGCAGACAGATCAGGCTCAGCAAATGCACTCACTTGCTCCACCTCAGCATCTCAATGGTGTACTTTGTAAGGCATAGTGTACAAAGATGCTTGGACATGGTGCCTGCCAGTGCAGAAGCAAACATAACACGCTATACCTTGAGGAGTAAATAATAGAAAATGCTACACTCCTTTTAGCAATGCTGACAAATTAAAAGTATTATCTTTGTACTATTTAAACCGGGATTAAAGGAATCAGGTAATTGTACCATTTCAAAGTTTATACTCATTCTTATGTTCCACTTGTTTGACAATACAGCAGTTTCCAGTGCTGGCCTGCAGCCACCCTTGAAATTGAGTGCTATCTTCAAAAATATTCTCCAGGTCTCTAGCAGCTGTGAGCCACAGAAAAACATGGACCCACAAAGGATTCTAATAAGTCCTTGCACATTTTAGAAGAAAGTCTGTTTTTGTATTAAATGAGTATGCAGTAAATACAGTGCTTTATCATACATTCTTGTTAGCAGTAGTTTTTGCTTCTTAGTGGGTTAACTATGATACATCTGGGGCGTGGCATTTCCAGTCCTTGCATCATAGGCGAAATCCTGAAAGTCCCAGGATTATAAAACTGGAAGGGTGAAACATGAATTATTCATATTTATTATACAGTCAGCCTGCTGTATCCACGGATTCAACTATCCATGGTTTGAAATTATTCAAAACATATAAATTCTAAAAAACAAACATTGATTTTGCCATTTTACTTAAGGGGCACTGTTTTACTATGTGATTGTATTTAATGGGACTTGAGAATTCATGAATTTTGGTATCCACAAGGAGTACTGGAACTAAACCCGCGTGGATATCAAGGGCCAACTGTATTAAATTTTTAAATTCCTCTTCATCCATATGGATATCAGGGCAGTATACAAAAGGAATTTAAACAATTAAAACTCCAAATATGATATCAAGACAATCAGAAGTGGCTAAAACAATAAAATAGATACTGCCAGCTAATCTAAGACAGTCTAGGCACACAAAAAGGTTTTGTCATGGCGCTGAAATAATTGCAGTGTTCATAGTAGTCAATTTCAGGAGTGTAGCAGCCATATCAGATGTGAGATTGTGGAGCAGATTTTAACATGGATGCAAAGCACAGGACTTCATCTTCATGTGCGGCCTTTCAGATGTTGTTGAACTTAGTTTCCTATCTAGCCAGTCTAGCCAATGGTGAGACAAGATCAGAGTAGTAGTTCTTTAGCATATAGAGCGTGGAAGATCCTTTAGTCCTACTCCGGGGATTATGCCTCATTTAGTATTTTAGATAACACACCCAAAGTAAGTATCAGATATGTTTTGGATCCCGCAGATTGGCTAGTTCAACTCCTTTCAGTTGTAAGAAGATTGGAGATGAATTGTAGAGTTAAGAGGTCTTGTCAGTAGATGTTAAGGTGCTTTCAGACTCTTATTGACAATTTTCTTGTGCTCCCAAATGGCTGTGATGGTATCAGTGCAATTTTTCATTAGTCACTGTCATCGAATATGAGTGTATATTACTTTTTCTGCCACAAGTCACAGGATAACTGTCTTCTATGAAAACCTTTTTGATTTATGCTTGTTTGTAATTGAAACAAAATAATTACTGTATCATCCACACTCCTTAGATTTGTATTATTCCAACTGCTGTATCCATACAGTGACATTACTATGCCTGGATTCACAAAGCCCACTCTTTTTGCCATTTTCCCTCAAACCATTTCCATGTTTTGCTTTGTGGTGACTTTTATATGGAGGCAGAGCAGGGCCCTGTGCACTGGCCTGATTTCATGTCACTTGCTTTCATGTCATTCATCCCCACACTGCCAGTGCATTGAAGGCTAGCCTGAAAAATGAAATCTGCTGCACGTGTATCCTCTGTCATTGGGAGTCCTGATCATGTAGGATTCCTGAAAACAGGGAGAACCCACATATGTTCCAAAATGCTACCCCTTTACAGGGAATCCTCCAACATATAACAGTGGGGGGGGGGAGCAAACCCAGCAGCAAGTATGAAGGCAGTGAAAATATATGCAGCTCCCAACAATCAGATGGAGGGAATATATGTTTAGGCTTCATAGCTGAAGTAATTTACTCCTGTTTTGTTTTGATGCTTCAGCTGATGGGCCTCCCAGACTGGCAAAACCAATGAACATCTAAATAATTTAAAATAGAGATCAATAAACATTATGAATCCAGAAAACTGAATTGACAAAACTTCATTAAAGAAAAGATATAAAAGTTTTTGAAGTCAGGGTACAACATTGTGTGTTCAGGCCTTTTAGAGTTTGCACCTAGGAACCCCCCCCCCCCCCAGACAAACTTCTCAGTGCAGAGTTTTGTCTAAATAGGGTGTAACAGCAGGATACTCCGTGGACAGAGGTATCTAATATCTCTGCCTTGTCATGGACGGACCATTTCCTGGTTGAGGTTCGGCTCAAGGCTTCTACCTATAGCCCTCCCGGGGGTGGAGGACCTATTAAGCTGGTCCACCCTCGAAGGCTGATGGAACCCAAAAGGTTCCAAGAAGCCATAGAAGGGTATATGGTTGGAACTGACGGCGACTCTGTTGATGCCCTGACTAACATCTGGGGTACTGATCTCTCCAGGGCTATACACAGTATCGCTCCCAAGCATCCTTTCCGGCCTGCTTCCAAAAAACAACCCTGGTATACGGAAGATCTCAGGGAAAGGAAACGGGCTGTGCAACGACTAGAGCGCAACTGGCGAAGACATCAGCACTTACCCGACAAGGCACTCCTAGAGTCTCTTTTGAAGGCCTACGGAGTGGCAATAAGTGCAGCTAAACATTTGTTTTATGCTGCACGTATAGCATCCGTGGAGTCGCGTCCAGCAGAGCTGTTCAGGGTAGTGAGGGAGCTAACTCATCTGCCCCCACCCCTGAACCCTATTTTAGAGCCAACAAAAGCCTGCTGTGACAAATTTAACAACTTCTTCGCAGATAAAATCTCTCAGATAAGGGCTGATCTCGATGCCAGTGTTTATTCAGAACCAAGAAGAGAGGTGTCCAGAGCTGGACTCTGTTAAACTGGATCATTTTGAGTTTGTTAGTACCGAGGAAGTGGACAAGATCCTTGGAGGCGTTAGGAATCCTGACGACATGCTCTCTCTATCCCTGCCCCTCATGGCTAGCAGCTGAGGGGGGGTCTGAGGTGACAACCTTGTTGCACCGCATAATTAATACATCTCTAAGAAAGGGACAGTTTCCATCTTCACTGAAATTAGCAGTTGTAAAACCTCTGCTGAAAAAACCCTCCTTAGACCCCCCTGATTCATAATAACTATCGGCCTGTATCACTGCTGCCTTTTTTGGGGAAGGTGATTGAGAGAGCGGTTGCCTTCCAGTTCCAGGCACTCTTTGATGAAACGGATTTTCTAGACCCATTTCAAACCGGCTTCCAGGCGGGCTATGGAGTTGAAACTGCCATGGTCACCTTAGTCAATGATCTCCGTCTGGGCATGGATAGGGGAAGCGTGTCCCTGTTAGTGCTTTTGGACATCTCAGCGGCTTTCGATACCATTGACCATGGTATCCTTCTGGAACACCTGAGGGAGTTAGGTATCGGGGGCACTGCACTCCAGTGGTTCCGTTCCTACCTCTTGGGCAGATTCCAGATGGTGAAGCTGGGGGACGTTTGCTCCGATAAGAGGGAACTAACATCTGGTGTCCCTCAAGGAGCTATTCTGTCCCCCATGCTATTCGACATTTACATGAAACCGCTGGGAGAGATCATCCGGAGACATGGGGTGCGGTGTTATCAGTACGCTGATGACACCCAAATATGCTTCTCTGTGTCTCTGACTGATGCAGTGACTAGGGATGGCATCTCTCCTCTAAATGCCTGATTGGAGTCGGTAATGGGCTGGATGAGGAAAAACAAACTCAGCCTGAATCCAGAGAAAACGGAAGTACTGGTGATAGGTTCCACAGGCCCGGGTAGTGGAATTTGTCCACCTGTCCTGAATGGGGTCACGCTCCCCCTGAAGGACTCAGTTCACAGTCTGGGGGTGCTTCTGGACTCGTTGCTCCAATTGACATCTCAACTGGATGCGATGGTCAGAAGCGCTTGTTATCAGCTTCGGCTGATACGCCAGCTGCGACCCTACCTGGATTGAAGGGACCTTGAAACTGTAGTACACGCTCTGATAACCTCTCAATTGGATTTCTGTTATGTGCTGTACATGGGGCAACCCTTGTACCAAACCCGGAAGCTGCAGATAGTGCAAAACATGGCAGCAAGATTAATTGCTGGTGGTTCCAGGTCAGACCATATAACACCTATTTTGAAAGATCTCCATTGGCTGCCTATTTGTTTCCAGGCACAATACAAGGTGTTGGTTATTACCTATAAAGCCCTAAATGGCTTGGGCCCAGGGTACTTGGAGGACCGCCTCTCCCCATATAATCCGCCCCGCACACTCAGGTGTGCAGGGGAAAACTTGCTGGAGGTCCCAACTGCGCGTTATGTGAGGACCTCGCAACGGGCCTTTTCAATCTCAGCCCCGAGAATATGGAATAATCTCCCTGATGAGCTCCGCTCCACCACATTTTTGGACTTGTTTAAGAAGAATCTCAAGACCTTCTTCTTTTCCCAAGCTTTCCCCCCATGAGATGTGACTTTGGTTTTCCCCCTCTATTTGGTAACGACTCTGGCTATGTTTTTCTGGATTCCCCTACTCAGCTACTCGAGTATTAGTTTTATATGCTGTTTTATATCTTGTTTTATCTGTTTTATTGATTATTGTAATTTTATCAGGATTTGTACGCCGCTTTGATCTGAATTGGAAAAGCGGGATAGAAATAAACTTTTATTTATTATTATTATTATTAATGTCTCATCTGTGTTTACTACCCATCCTTTTTTCAGTTGTTGAGGAACATGGAGTGGTGGCCTTTGGGGCCAGGATTGATCACCAAGCAAATCATATAGAAAACAATTTTTGTGGGGGGGTGTGTGGTTTTTTCGGGCTATGAGGCCGTATTCTAGAAGAGTTTCTTCCTGACGCTTTGCCAGCAACTGTGGCTGGCACCTTCCCTGAAGATGCCAGCCACAGCTCCTGGTGAAACGTCAAGACTAAACTCTTCTAGAACACAGCCTCATAGCCCAAAAAACCCACAAAAAACTACAGATGCCAGCCATGAATGCCTTTGACTTGACAATCTTTGAGGTGTCTACTGTGTTGAGGATCAACTGGTAGACAACATAGCTTTTTCCAAAGAGGTATAATATCTTCCACATGTCCAGCGGTTAGTTCAGCTAAGGCTTTTTATATAGTCAGAAATGGTGTTAGAACTAAAAAACAGTCCTGCTGGATAAGTGTCACAGTTCATGGATTAAGCCATATTTCACAGGGAATAAGATAGCAGACTTGATGACTTAACTAGATTGCAGAAGGATGAAAGCAGAAAGGTGGCTAAAAAGACAAGAAACTTGACTCTCTCTTTTAGGACTGATTTAAGCTGGTTTTCATGCACTGTGAACATTGGCAGCTTTTTTCAGCTAATTCTTATGTAGCTTCTAAATATGTATGTAAAGAGTTCAATAAATTTCCTTCTCCATTTTCATGTTTTGGAAGGCCTGTATCCTTCAAAAATCCTTATTACTGGCTTGTGCTCAGAGCTATAATTTTTCAAAGAAATAATAGGGTGCTTTTAATGAATTCTCAAAGGCAGCAAGCGGTAAGGGCTGATGCATGTAATATCTAAGAATCTTACAATCTTAGTGTGAAGTGACTTGACCCTCCCCCTTTGAGCCACTTTTCCTTTTCTGTCCCCTTTCATCTATGTCTGTTCAGCTTAGGCTCATATATCTTTCTGCACTAAGATGACACTGAAGCAATATCAAAACACACTGTGCCTTTTTATTAATTTGTATGTCCAATTGTCTGTGAAAGCTGAAATGGGGCTTTAACCTTGAAATTCTTTCTGGTTTCTGCTTGCTAGTATGTATTTCCTTGCTCTGTTCTAAAATATTTTTGATTTTGTATTTGTACCTGAAATAAATCTTGGCCAAACGCCTGTGGCTGATGCATCATACTGGATTAATAGCAAAGCTTCCTATATGTTAGGTGAATGCTCACATCTCCGATATAGACCAAAACATGCATACAGTTACTTTTGTAACTGTGTTGCAACATCAGTGTAATTTAGTTGGAAATACTTCATCTACATTAAAGTTTTTTGTTAAAAATATTTCTTCATTATGTCTCATTTTTACAAACCCTGAAGTAAGAGTAGCTCCTTAAGACAATATGGAGGTAGATTAATTAAAATAATGAAAACACAATAATACATTATTTAAGGATATTCAGACCTGCTTTTGACTGCAGGAAAGCCAAAGTAAAAAGACATTTTTATAAAACCTAAAATGAGGGGGAAAGTGCAGCCTTTGCACTGCTTATGGCACACCAGCACTGATTTTTTTTTGTCCCCAAATACCCTTTAGGATGCACAGAGCTAATTTTGTCATATTTTGGGAGAGTCTGTTTCTCGCCCGCCATTTTTGGCCCGTGAGAGATCTTTTTTCTCCCCAACACTGAGTGACCTCCAAAGACATTTGGGGACAAATATGATATGTGGTGCAGCCCTCTGAGTTCTCCTGGGAGGCACCAATGGAGACCCCAGCCCATGAATGTTATCCATCTGACCCTAAAACATGCCTGTGTTGAGACTGCATGTAAATCTACAGGGTGGGTACTTCTGTAGACAAGGCCTGTCTCTGGTTTGCCACCAAGTGGAATCTAGGGAGTGGCACGGAGAATAGGAGCATTAAAGATTTGGAGTGGTTTAGGAGGTTTGTAAAAGGAAATCATGGGCAAACTCTGGGTTTCCAGTTACCCTGTGCACATACTCTCTGGGGTTTGCTAAGAGCTGTACTCTTTCTGGAGGAAAAGGCATTAAAGGAGAAAGGCAAGTCCCCAAGAATGGAAGTTTGGGTTATGTTTCTTTGATGGTATAAACATCAGGTGAGAGAATTGGGAAGGGTTGGGGGCTGCTGAAATTGAAGCTGGGTATGGCACCTCCCTTGTAAATGGTTCTCAAGTTATATTGGAACTTGTATGATAATATCACCATCTGAAACTTTGCTTGGTAGTATAGTGGCAACCAATGTGAGTCCTTTAGCATAAGGAATATTATGTGTGTGACAAGGCATCCTAGTCAGTAATAAAACACAGGAGTCTGCACAGTTTCCAGACCAACATTAAGAGTAGCTTTGCACAGAATTCATTATGGTAACCACATCTGTGTTGAAAAGCCTTTTTCCCCTTCTCACATCAGAATTAACTTTGATTCTATCTCCTGTTCTGTGGTGGAAGATGAAAGAAAGAAATATTTATGTTCTCTTGGCATAAACTGTCAAATATATGCAGCTTCAGTAGTCTCTCATTCTTAGGATAAGGGTTGAGTTGCACAAAGCATTTTGAAAAGAGTACCAGTCCCATATTTAACTCCTGCTTGGCATTCTTGACTTCAGTTACCCTGAGGAGCTCTGTCACATCAGCTGCAAGGGTTCTGGTGGTTTTGTTTCCAATTTAGTCCAGAGATAAACATGCATATTCATGTTCATTTAGATGTCATAGCAGAGAAGCTTGCTGTGTAACAAGGAAGAGGTTCCACTGTTAGAATTTGGAGTTACTTCTCTTTCATGAGATTGTGGAAGAAAGTATCAGAGGAAGCTGGGGTTCGGTTACTTTCTTTGCAAGCAAGATAAATAAGGCTGCAAGTGAATCTGCTTTTGTTTCACTGGTGCAGCAACATTTGTTGTTGTTAACTGCCTTTGCATCAATCTCAATCCATGGCGACCCTATGAATGAGACATCTCCAGGCCCCCCTGTCCTCTACTGCTCTGCCCAGCTCCTGCAAACTCATATTTGTGGTCTCTTTAATAAAGTCCATCCCTAGCATGTGGCCTTCCTCTCTATCTACAGTGGACCCTTGCCTTATGTGGGGGATCCATTCCGGACCCCCCGCGTAAGGCGAATTCCGCGTATGCTTGAGCCCCATTCACTTGAATAGGGCTCGTGCACATGGAGGCACATGCGTGCCTCGGGCTTGCCGCCCTCTGCGCCCTGCGCGCTCCCGCACAGCTTGAACACATACGCTCAAAGTCACATATAGCACACCCACGTATAATGCGGGCGCACTGTACTTCCCTCCACCTTTCCTAACATTATTGTCTTTACTAGTGATTCATGCCTTCACATGATGTGTCCAAAGTATGACAGTCCAAAGTCTTGTCATCTTGGCTTCTAGGGATATTTCTGGCTTGATCTGCTCTAGGACCCATTTACTACTGCCAAAATATCGTGTTTTGGATCATGAGAGAAACGTCTCTCAATTTTGTCCCTCAGCCCAGAAAACTGTTTTAAAATACAGGTAGAAATATCATCTGGTTGCTGTACTGAGAAGTCAAATTATGGATTGATGTCGGATTCGATGACTGAACCAATGAAGCTATCTAACATGGGGTACCTGCAGGTTGCAGTTAGCACATCTAGACCCAGCCTCTAAGATTGCCACATCCTCCTTTTCTGGCTGTTGTGAGCACCATCTTTTCCTTGTCAGCCATCACCATGGCATAATGTCTTCTCACACAAGTACCAAAGTATCTGATGTCTCATTTGTCTCAGATAGTTATGTGAGTCTGTTTCAGTATACAACAGAAGTCTTGCGGCACCGTAAGGACTAAACAGTTTATTTCAGCATAAGCTTTTGTGGGCTCTAGCCCACCATAGTCCATTGCATCTGAAGAAGTAACTTACAAAAGATTGTGATGAAATAAATGAGTGTCTAACATTAAACAGGCATAATGCCAGCCCTGCAAAGCTTGTTTCCCTCTCTCAGTCGTACCTTCTGGAAAGGAATGTGGGTGGCAAGTAGAGGAGGGCTTCAATAATAGTGGGCAATGATGCTTTAAATGTTTCTCTCCACTGGAGACCCCTGGGGCATCTTTTTTTGCAGGATCTCTCCTCCACCAGATGTGCCTTATAATCTCTGTTCCTTTTCTGGAATGGTAATGCTGACTTTCCTTAAAGGTCCATTGTAAAGATGATTGCAATACAGTAGGTAATACTGTCTGAATATTCCAAAGTGTTATAAAAATGCTAAGCATTAAAACCATGCAGTAGCACCTAGAGACTGCACTATATGCTTGCTCATGAACCAGGTTTACCAAATCCATTTTCACACACCTTGCCATCTAACTTTCAGAATAATGATTCCCATTTAAAATCTATGCAGTACTGTGTATCTTCAGCAGGAGACCATACCATCTCAGCATGTTTTAAAATAGGCATTAAGGGAAATGTAAAATATTCTACAAAGGCTTCTGCCTGGGGCTTTGGTGCCTTTGGAGTGTCACTTTTAAGAGTTTGGGAAATTTGTATCTTGAAAAAAATATTCTAGTTTGAGAGGCAACATGAATACAAACATGCTAAAGCATGTTGAATACAAACATGCTAAAGCCGAGTTGTGTAAAATAAAGAGACAGTTTAAGAAAGGGGGGGCGCTATTTCATGTTTATGGTTAGGCCTTAGAGTGACAACTTCCATGTATGAGAGCTTCATAATTAGGGTGCCATATCCCGGTGGCCCCCGGGACAAATCCGCTTTTGGGGGCCCCCTCCCGGTCCTGGTCCGGTTTGGCCCCCAGCCCCCGGTTCGGGGCCATGTGGTGCCAACCACTTTCCCCCGCCTCCCCGCGCGGCCGCGCCACCCACTCCTCCTCCTCCTCCTTTCCAGGCCACGCGGTCGCATGGAGGAAGCGAAGGAGGAGGCGGTGCGCCTCCTGCGTGCGCCCACGCCCCCCTCCCCGCCTCCCGCCCCCTCCCACACTCCCGCGCGGCCACACCACCCACCTCCTCCTCCTCCTCCGTTCCTTCCAGGCTACCCAGCAACTGAAGGAGGGGAGAAGGGAGGAGGAGGGGGGAGAGAAGGAGGGAGGAGGAGAGTAAGAAGAAGGAGAAGAAGAGGGGAGGAGGAAGAGGTGGTGAGTGAGTGGCCAGAGGCCTCAAGGTGGCTTTTTTTGGGGGGGGGTCTTTTAATGCTAACAAGTCTCCCTTATTTTGACAATGATAGGTGTGATGTGATGATATGAGTCAGCTTCAGAGACATGCAGGCACTGTTTCTGAAGCCAAGAGAGTGTCACCTTCCAAGTGCATTTTCTGTCTGTTTTGTTTCTTTAATGGTGATACTGATATCAGCAAGCCTCTGAGGATGGCCAATGTAAGTTGCTCTGATTTTTACAAACTCATGCGCGTAAAAAAAAACAAATTCTCTTGACCAAGTACACACTTCTGAGAATACAGTTGAATCCGAGGGGATGGCAAACCCATTCTTTTTAAACCACCTTGACATATTCAGTATGCATAGCATGTTCAGTGTGAAACCCAAAGAGTTTGGTTATCGATAAGCCTCTGAAATATGCAAGAGGCCATGTTAAGTAAAGCCATGTTCAATGCCCAAATGTGCTGTTTGGAATGGGGGGAGGGGGGTGGCCAGAAAGGGAAAGTACATTTCTGCCATCTGTCTAGGAATAATGCCCAAATGTCCTCCATTTTGATCATGCCTAAGAAACATGAATTTATATTAACATTTTTTTAAAACCATCATTTTTTGTGTGTCCTCCATTTTAAAAAATGTGCCCTCCATTTGAAAATTTTGTCCTACATTTGTCCCGGTTTGGAGGTCCACACTTATGGCAACCCTATTCATAATGAACTATCACAATCACAAAAATATTCAGTATCCAGGTTTTTGAAGAAAACCTCTGTTCTCTGGCAACTATTATCTCTTTTAAAATGTTCTGGAAGCCAGTTTCAGACTGGTCCTGTACATATTTATTAAGATGTAAAGCCTCCTTTATTCACTAGGCCTAACTACCAACTATGAGTGCCTTAGCCTGCAAATAATTGATCTTGCTTAGTATGTTACTGTGTATGCATAAAGTCAAATAGAAATTTTGCTCGTCCCTTGAAGTAAAGATTTAAGTACTTGGGTTATTCTTCTGGTTTATATTTCAGGGACTCAGTTAAACAAAGCCAGGATGTTGTTGCATTAACCAGTTTCTTCTAAGCATATAAAAGCTAAATTGTCCTTGTGTTATTCACTTGTTTAGTCCTCCTACTTAGAGATCGTCACAGAAATTACTTTGCAAAGAAATAGCAAGCCTGGTATGCCCTGGACTGCCCTGTTCATGCACAAATACCTTACCATGCTCCTTAAAGCAATACAATAAGGTGTGCCTTTTTAAAATAGAGTATCTTTTTGCATTTTCTAGTGTACTAAAAACGTATTTAGCTTTCTGAACTGAATGGTCTGGAAAAAAGCAGTACTGTATATTTTGAACAATACAGTAGTAGCAGAAAGATACTTTCCCCCAAATTGAAAATGCTCTCAGTTTATCTTATGTTCAAACACTATGCTTGCTTGAAATTCTTCATTTGACAGAAAGACTGCTGATCCCATACTGCACAGTTTATCTCAGGCTACAAACCTCTGCCTACTCACTCAGGTGTAAACTAAATAGAACTCACTTCCTACCATGAGGTAACTGCTTTGACATTATTTTACTCAGGAGTAAAATGTTGGCACATAGTGGCTAACTTTTGGGTGGGAAAGCATAATGAGAGGCCAGGATTAATTAATTTCTACTGTATCACCCAACTTATCTGGGGATGTTTTCATTGCCTCTAGGTGGAATGGCACTGTTAGAGAAAAAAATGAGGCATGATCAAACCAGAGATAAACACTTAAAAGTCATTAATTACAGCACATAGTTAATTCTCAGTGCACAATTTAGTTTGCCTTCAGGAGAACATTTCAAAGCTTGTTCATGCCCTATTGCTGAGGTGGGTGGGGAGAATGAAAGTCTTCATTTAAAATTAACACTTTGCAAAAGTTCATAGGCTTCCATATACAAATCTGTGGTGTTCATTTTTTTTTCTTATCTTTCCTATTGTTATCCCACAACTCATAAAAAGAATAAGAACTCCCAAAAACAGGGGTTACAGTAAATAATTTGAATTTGTTGTAACTCATGTTTATCGGTTATAGTGATTTCTGTAATGTATTTTGCGCATAGAATTTGCTGTTCATTGCAGTATTTTGAAATTGCTTCTTTTGTAAAATGTGCTGTATGTAGTTCTTTCAGTAGAATTTGCGCCTTTGTTGATAATAAAATACATTTTTTTTAAAAACCAACTCTTGCTGTTCTGAGAATTAAACAACAGTTGCAATATGTCAAAATGATAGATGTTCATAATGAAGATTTGAATTTGCATCTATCATAGTAATTTAACATGAACCATCAAAATTTTAAGGCCAGTACAACCTTAGCATAGCCATTATTGGTCTTCACTGTTTCACTGGGAAAAGAATGTATTGTCTCAAACATGTTTGGCCAGAGCTTGGGATATTTGTCATGGGAATAATATGTTTTCCTTTCACCCATTATAGCTTTGTCCTCTTGCCTCTGTTTCTGGAGAGATTAACTTCTTTGGGGAAAAGATGTCCACTGGATGTGCATACTTGCAACAAATCCATTTTTGTTATAACAGGCTTGTAGAAATCTGTGTTTTGGCAAGTCAGAGCTCTACAGAAAAATAAAAATGACCTTACTGAGGAGAGCTTAATCACAGCTGTTCACTAGACTGCAACAAAGTCCTTTAGAACTAAACCTAGAAATGTGCAGGTTCTACTCGTATGCTAGGGATATCTTGGAATGCCATAACATTAATGCAAACAGCCCTCCACATTTGCTGGGGCTAGGGGCACAGGACCTCCACAAAAGTGGGAAAACTGTAAACCATATTTAACACAAAAAAAAATTGAGAGCCATTCATTCAACTCACCATGTACACCTTTGAGATAGTGGGTTTCCTTTGCAAGGCAGAAGTGGGCTGCTGGTGGGACTTGCTGCCAACTCTGCTACTGCCGTACAATGTTTTTAATAGGGACTTACAAGACTTGTTGCACGTTCTCAGTCTTGCAAGGCTTGCAGTCCCTAATAAAATGGCATAGGGCAGCAGTAGAGGCAGCAGCAAATAATCCATAAATAATCAAATCTGCAAAGGTTAAACCCACAAATGTGGAAGACAGACTGTATATAAGCTATCCTCTCCTCTCCTGATTATTAAAATTGTATTCACCAGTCAGTATTACTGTTTTTAAAAGTTCATTTAATGTTTAAGGTCTGCCAGGTGATGTACAGACATCAGACAGTTTTGCTAACTGAAATTGACTGGAAGTGGCACCACCTCCCCTCACTAAAATCAACACTTTAAGAAAAAAAATTCCTTCTTTCAGACATCAATTCCTGCCTTCACCTGCCCTTCATTCATGATACCACTGCAAGCAGGTTGCATTGCCTTGCTGCATGACAGGCCAACCATGATCATAGCAGCAATAGATTTTCATTCAATGTTTTTTTTTACAGTCTAAAGTTCTAGACTTCTGTCCCTCAGATTTCAGAGCTCAGTTTCATGCAAGAGATTTCCAGACCAAAATCTAAAGCTAGGACTTGACAGTTGACTAGGACTTGTCTCCCTTGGAGTGTGGACCCTCTTCCTTTGGAGGTCTTTAAACAGAGGGTGGATGGCCTCTGTCTGGGGTGCTTTGGTTTTATATTCATGCATGGCAGGGAGTTGGAATGGATGGTCCTTGTGGCCTCTTTCAACTCTGTTATTCTATGACTCTGATGATCATGGCTCTGCTCACAGCAGAAGAACCTAACAAAAAAAATTGGATGGAATGTGAAGGATCCCCATCTTTTATCAAAAGCAACAGAAGGGACAATTTTTTACTTATTTAAATTATCGTAGAATCCTGCTATTATGCCAAAACAAAATCCATAAAGCAACTAGTAAATAGTCCCTAACATCAAGCTTATCATCTAAAAGTCATAAGTAAAGGGGGAACGGGACCTGAGTTGATTGGGGTCAGTATGTTTGTTTATTAACAGTATTTATACATTGCTTTTCTCTTATCACAGTTCTCAAAGTGAGGTACAATAAAACCACAATATATAAACAAAACTTTTTAAAGAATAGATTAGCAATGTTAAATGCCAACCACCTGAAAATAATACAGTTCTGGCTGCCTGTTGGAAGCTCAGTAAGGAAAGAGCCAGCCTGACTTCCCTTGGGAAGAAATTTCCCATTTGAGGTGCTGTTGCACTAGACAGGGCCTCTCTGTTGAAGGTCTCTAATTCTGGGCATGCTTATAATGGGAGGAAGTGGTCTTATCTGTTGTGGATTTGGCTGTACTCAAGTTGATATTGCATCTATCCTCTTTTCAACATGACTTGTTATTTGCTGGTCTGTTACCCATTTCTTTTCTGTTTCTTGTATGCTTAAGCATACAAATAAACAGTAACATGACTGGGGATATGGATAAGATCATAAAATAGGTTCATCTAGATCTAGGAGGATGACTTGTGAGGGAAGTTGGGTAACTCTTTTTTTGATTTCCAGGGACATTGGGAAGGTTTCTAGTAAGAAAATAAGCTGTAGCCAGGCACACTTCTAGCATAGTGCTGCCTTTGCAACCCTTAATTGATTTTAGTATTTCTCCCCTGAAAAAAAATGCTGGTCATGTAGCCCAGTGTGACATGAAGTTAGGATTTTAGAGTTCGAAAATATACAATTCCTGCTGTATTTTCTTGTAATCCTCATTGTGGAGCAATAATGTAGTGTATTGAACACTTTAGGCACAATCTGAACAAGTGTGTGTCCGTGGTCCCCTCTTGAAATCAGTGGGATTTCAGCTTTACAGTGGTACCCCGGGTTACGAATTTAATTCGTTCCGCTGCCGCTTTCGTAACCCGAAAATCTTCGCAAGCCGAAAAACCCATAGGCGCTAATAGCGAAAGCCGCGATTTCGTGCGAAAAAGCGCCGAAAAGCACCAAAAAAATTTTCGTAACCCGAAATAACCTTCGTAACCCGGAACAGTTTTTTTCAATGGATTTTTTTCGTGACCCGGAAATTTCGTAAGGCGGCGCATTCGTATCCCGGGGTACCACTGTATGACTAATTTTCAACATACATTTGGACAGGTTTTCATTCTTCTGATGTCTGTGAGCTTTCACAAAATATGTCATCTGGATAAATGCAGCTTAAAATGCCCTTATCATCCATATGAAACTGAGAATCCAAGTAAAGGATAAGGTGATGAGATTGCATAACATTTTCATTTCATGTCAATGAATATATGTTTGAAATAAATGTTTCATTTATATGAAGAAAAACCTTTTTGAGCTTCCTCCTTTTTGCATGGAGGAGGTGGTGCATGCAGTAGTGCATGCAGGAGTTGAAGGTAGTCTGCTGGTTGACATTTCAGACTACCAGGGCTTTTCACAGGACCAACAAAACCGTTAATCAGTCTGTAGGAAACTAGCATGCATATCTCTCTCCCTACCTTTCCTGCCCAGGACATATACACAGATATATAGATGTAGGTGTTTAACTAACTTCTATATAGTTCATAGATTTGATTGGGGGAAACAGAAGAAATGAACAGGAATTGTAGAGGAAGAACAAGTGATCCCTCATCATATCCTGCTTAGATGTAGAAGTGTAGTTTTTGCTTGCATTACATTTCTACTTCCACAGCAAATTTGAAGTATATTTTTATATTATTCATTAGATTCCGGGATAACTAACAATGCCATGTATGATAGTTACTTTTAAAGAAAAATGTTAAATACACACGCCTGTCTGTTCTTTTCACTCTCTGGCCCTCTCGTCTATCTAGTAGGACTTCATGTTCTCCACTCCTTTTGCCCTGAAGAAATATCTTGGCGTGCCACAAAGTGTCAGAGCAAAATCTGGGCATGCCATCCACACTGGAACACGTTGGAAAAGGAGACTCTGTGATTTGAAAAAACCTGTGTAATTATCTTAAATTAACAGTGAAGCTGCAGTTTCAGGATTTGTTTTGTTTTGTTTTTATTAAAAGAAGGGGCAAGCAGTAACTTTTCTGAACCTTAAAATATTGTTTTGGTCTGCTTGATAAAAATGATAGTTAGATGGTTGCCTATTACTGGTATCTCGAATACATAGAAAATTTCACACAGAGAGTATTAATTTTTATAAATAGGGCAAAACTGTGGAATTCTTACAGAAGTTAACTTGATTGATGGGTCTTCTGTGTGTTGCACTCGTCCCTCCACATTTGTGGCTTTGACTTTTGCGGATTTCATTATTCATGGATTAACTCTATAGGGCACTTTAACCAGAAGACACACTGAAGGACATAGAGTAGTGATGGTGAACCTTTTAGAGATTGAGTGCCCAAATTCAAAGGTGTTCCCACACCAGGTGTCACCCGATGATGGGGCTGGACTTCCAGGGGGACGGGATGTCGTGAGGCATGACTCCTGCCTTCTGGAGGTGGGAATTCTGCCACTGGGGATAGGACTTCCAGGGACTTCTCCAGAGACATCTGAAGGCCCAGGACAACTAGAAAGAGAAGGAACAGATGCATGCTTGTTCCTCCTCCTCTCCCCCACCCTCCCAGGTCTTTAGCTGCCTCTCCAGAGACAGTTGAAGGCCTGGGATGGCTGGGAAGAAGAGGAACAGGCACACATCTATTCCTTCTTTTCTCCACCCTCTGCATGCCCTCAAAAATGCCTTCATGTGCCATCTCTGGCACACATGCTATAGGTTCACCACTGACCTAGAGATTCTTAAAGAGAACACTTCACTAGGCATTTGTAGCTCCTCCAGCGCAATTCTGGCAGATGTTGACCACAGAGCTTCACTGGAGGACCTAGAGATTCCTAGAGAGGTGTTCTCTCAGGTAAAAACATTGTTTCTTTTCTTTTCTTTTTACATTTTTTCCACATTCACAGGGGTCCTGTACCCCTTATCCCAGCAAATGTGGAGGGACGAGTGTACAGACACACATGAAGATTGCTAAAATAAAAAAAAAATTGGCATAGGATTCTTAATCTTATCTTCTGGATGGATCTGCAGTGGTCCCTTGGAATCTCTTGGGCTTTGTTTCCAGGATTCCTTGTGGAAACCAAAATCCATTTGCTGGGGTTGGGGTCACAGGACCCCCGTGAAAGTGGAAAACCCGCAAATAAAAAAGGCAATTTTTAACCTGTGAGAGCACCGCTGTAGGAATATCTAGATTCTCCAGGGCAACTCTCTGGTCAACATGTGCTGGAAGTTGACCATAAATTGCACTGGACAACCTATAGATGCCTAGAGTTTATTAGCTACTTGCTGTTTAAAAGACATGGTAACTACCTATGACTTTTTTTTTCTCTTTAATAGATTACTGAAGCTGGAAAAGAATCCTTACCTTCTTGGTTGCACTGGGAACCAGAGAGTAGCACACTGGAAGGTCTCCCACTTGATACGGATAAAGGCATTCATTACATCTCAGTGAATGCAATGCATCTGGTTTCTAATGGGAGCTATGTACCCCAAACCACTAATGTGTTTTCCATTGAGGTTCACCCTGAAGATCATAATGAACCTCAGTCAGTACGGGTGGCTTCACAGGATGCAAATGAAGCAGCACCATTTGTATGTAGTGCAGAGGAACCGGTCACTATCTTGACTGTAATTTTGGATGCTGACTTAACAAAAATGACACCAAAGCAGAGGATTGAACTATTAAACCGAATGAAAACCTTCTCAGAAGTGGAACTTTATAACATGAAATTAGTTCCTGTTGTAAATAACAGACTCTTTGACATGTCTGCTTTTATGGCTGGACCAGGGAATGCAAAGAAGGTAGTGGAAAACGGAGCCTTACTGTCATGGAAATTGGGTTGTTCTTTGAGCCAGAATAGTGTCCCCAACATAAGCAATGTTGAATCTCCAGCTAAAGAAGGTACAATGTCTGCTCATCTTGGCTATCCTGTAGTTGGTTGGCACATTGCTAACAAGAAACCTAATCTTCCAAAGAGAATAAGGAGACAAATTAATGCTACGCCCACACCTGTGACTGCAGTTGGACCTCCAACAACTGCCCTCCAAGAACCACCAACTAGGATTGTTCCAACACCCACTTCCCCAGCCATTGCCCCACCCACTGAAACCACAGCTCCTCCAGTGAGGGAGCCTGTACCATTGCCTAAGAAACCCACAGTTACTATTAGAACAAGAGGTGCTATTGTTCAGACACCAACTCTTGGACCAATTCAACCAACTAGAGTAGTAGAAGCCAGTCTTACTACCCCTGGCCAGATTCGACCAACAGTAACTGGGCAAATAGAGCCAACTGCAGCAGTTACACCACCCACAACAAAGAAACCCAAAGGAACCCCGCCAAAACCAGCCACACCATCAACTACTGATACAGGTACAACACGAAGACCAAGGCCTACCAAAACTCCTCGACCTCCAAAGCCTCCTCGGACTACCAAACCATCCCTTATTGACCAGAAAACAGTTTCACCACCAACTCGTATTCGCACCACTACCATTGGAACTCCCCGTATTCCCAATGATCCACCAGAGTTGAAAAACCATATTGACAGGGTGGACGCATGGGTGGGCACTTACTTTGAGCTCAAAATACCTTCAGATACTTTCTATGACAAGGAGGATACCACCACTGATAAACTACAACTGACCATGAAGCTAGAAAATGAGAAACCATTGGAAGAAAACTTTTGGGTGCAGTTCAATAGCACTAGTCAGCTAATGTATGGACTACCAAATAGCACCCAGGCAGGCAGGCATGAATTTTTCATGCACGCCACAGACAAAGGTGGCCTTTCAACAGTGGATGCTTTTGAAATATTTGTCCATGCTCTTGCAGCTGATGAGGTGCCTCCTGTTAAATTTAAAGCCAGATTCCATGGAGACTATAATACAGTTGCCAATGATGTTCATAAGAAAATAATGTTGGTAAAGAAGTTGGCCTTTGCCCTTGGAGATAGAAACAGCAGTACTATTACCATTGAGAACATTGGCAAAGGCTCTATTGTGGTGGAGTGGACAAACAATACCCTACCTTTGGCACCATGTCCAAAAGAGAGAATCCGTACCATGAGCAAGAAAATTTCTGATGATTCTGGTGGCCCAAGCCCAGCTTTCACTAATGCCTTAGAGCCGGAGTTTAAGCCCATCAACATTTCTGTACTTGGTGCTGGTAGCTGCAGGCACATTCAGTTTATTCCTGTAGTGAGAGAAGGCCTCCCTACAACTGCACCACCTACAGTTGTGATTCCACGGGATCCAGAAAAGACAAGCACAGACGATGTCTACTTGCACACAGTAATCCCTGCAGTAGTGGTGGCGGCCATTCTTCTTATTGCTGGAATCATAGCTATGATCTGCTATCGTAAGAAGAGAAAGGGCAAACTCACCATTGAAGATCAAGCTACCTTTATCAAGAAGGGAGTACCAATAATCTTTGCTGATGAGCTTGATGACTCCAAGCCTCCCCCTTCCTCCAGCATGCCACTGATTCTACAAGAAGAAAAGGCCCCACTCCCACCCCCCGAGTATCCCAATCAGAATATGCCAGAAACTACCCCACTCAACCAAGACACCATAGGAGAGTACACTCCTCTGCGAGACGAAGACCCCAACGCACCTCCCTATCAGCCTCCCCCTCCCTTCACAGCACCAATGGAGGGGAAAGGCTCCCGCCCGAAGAACATGACCCCATACAGGTCTCCACCTCCTTATGTCCCCCCTTAATGAACGTGAGATGCTGGCGGAGATTGGGCCTCTAGTTCCACACCAGTGTTGTCTGTAGGGATCAGTGGCCTGCAAACCCATTACCAACTAGAAAACCAACATACAGAGTCTCAAAACATTGCCCGGTCCCAGCAGGCCCTCTCCGAATGCATTTGCTACACCAGAGTGCTTGTGGAACTTTCGGAACACTGATTTTATTTTTGCCTAACAGCTTATGTTTTGTTTATTCATAGAAAAAAAAATTCTTGGCTCAAAAAAGTATTTCTGACAGCAGGCGTCTCAAAGCATCTTGTGCAAAAGGAGACTGGCTGGACATGCAGGCAGCACTAGGGGTGGCACACTGAGTCTCTGCTGTTTGCCTTTAAAACTAACTGTACTGTTTTTTCTATTCACGTGTGTCTAGCTACAGGGCATAACATGAAACGTAGCCTAAAAATTAAATTCAGAGGACTTTCTGAGGTCAACATTAAGTTTTTACATATAATTGCTGTTACCTAAACTTGTATGTATAGATTTGGGGAAAGGGGGGGGAATGCTTTACTACAAATAAGCTCGAGGGGTGTTTCCAATGCCAATCAGGCTGAGGGACCGTCTTTTTTTATCAAAGGAATCCTATTTTTTCACACATTATACAGTTCAGTCATCAGCAGGGGTCCTTTTTGCAAACTGTAGATGAGCTCTTGCTGCTCTTGCCTGCCATTGTTCAACAGATGCCACAGGTTTCTTTCAGAACAAAGTTTGGCGAGCTCTTTGCAATTACCAAAAAAAGGGGGGGGGGGGAGCAGAGTTACCTTTTGGAAATGGGGAGGCTCACCAGTGGTATCTGCAGGCTGCAAGGGTCATGGTGCTGCACTGAGATTTTTCATCTGGAAGGCAGACTCTCTGGCTTTTGAAACACTCTTTGAGATATTTTGGTGAAGATGCAATATTTTTATGTAGTGTAATGCAGTTTCCTCACATCAAGACTCCTCCTGGACCACAGCATTGGAACAGCCCCTCTTCCCCCCACATTCTGTCTGGCTGTTGGCTGTCCCGGCCCACTCCCTCACTGCTCTCCTCCGCGCACACACAGACGCAATAGTAGCTGTCTGGCGGTTGGCAAAATGAAAAAAAACGCCAGAAATAGTTCATAGTTAAAATCAGTGAACACTCAGCTCTAATTTTTTACTAAATTTTTGATACAACCTCAAATGGTTTTATTAAAATAATTAAAAATGGTAACGCTGCCAGCAGTTTGTATGAGCTTAGCTTCTTAGTATCAATTCAATGGGACTGACTGCTTTGCTCGGTTTGGATTTTTTTTCTTTCTTCCTTTTTTAGTCATTGTCTTAAATATTAGAGCCATGTCTAGGTTTTTTGCCTTTTTAAAAAATGAACTTCCACGCATTTCTCCTGGGAAATTGGAGCTGCCCTCAGGGTTGCTCCCATGCCTTTTTTTTTCCTTTTCTTTTAGACAAAGTCTTTTTACACATGGATATTTTTTTCCTCGTCCATATGAGACTATTTTTGGTACATTAGAGGGAGGAAAAACCCTTTGCAATAATGAGTCCATCCCCTGGCTGGGGCTGGGCAGCCTCTGGCTGACTTTGCACACAAAGCAGACTCTTTTAAGCCATATTGACTGTTTTGCAAAGTATGTTTGTGTGCCGACATGGCCAGTTAACACACTAGTGGATGAATGGCTAAAAATGACCTCCACCTCTTGAACTTGCTAGGGTGGCATTTTCCCATCAAGCCTTTTTAAAAAAACTACTTGAACAGGATTTTGCCTATCAAAAGAAAGGTTAATTTGGCTGTGGCTCCATAGAGTTCTGCCCTTTTCTTCTGCCCCCTTCAGGTGGGCTACAGAGGAGTATGTGTTGAAGTGAGGGTGACTGTAAAGAATGCTTCCGGTTTTGCCTTTATCTAGTTTTGAGGAGTATTGACCTGCCCTACAGTCTCTTTTCCCCCTCCCTCACGGTGCTGGGATTCTGGCGTGTGTCTGAGATCAGGAGAGGTGATGGATTCTTCTCCCTCCGGTTGTAGGGAAGGAGATGAACTAGCACCACGCAGGGAACACTGCTTTTGAACAGACACTAGAAACATGGTCGTAAGAAGTCCCCCTGCCCTGCAGTGAGCAACCATGGCAGCAGAGTGCCAAAATCTCTACTGGCAGGCTTGTCTTTCAGATGTCTCCAACTTCACAACACGCAGAGCCTCCTAAGCCCAAATGCTGCAAGTTCGAAGGGCCTTCCAAACAGTGCCGTTGTCCCTAGCAACCGATACCACTTTATACTGGTCATGCGCAAGCGCAAACGGTTTCAGGCCTGGGCCTACCTGTCACCATAGAAACTGGAGGCGAAGGGACAGTGAACGGAATAATAACAATGGCATTCTCATCAGCCGCCTTCCCCCTAAGCACTAGTGCTGTTTGTTTATGCCACTAGACACTGTAATGGTGGGAGAGAATCTTGTATTAAAAAGTGTTCACCAACCACTGATGTGTTTTTATGTCCTTATATAATTATTTTAAAAACAAAATGTGTTTTCTGCATTCTGTAAAGAAACATATCAACTAAATAAACCAGTGTACTTTACTACAAACACAGAAGGCTGGTGGGCTCTTCCATTAAATCCCTTTGGGTTCCCAAGCACACAGTGTTCCCCTATAACAGAGGAAGCGCCTGCAAAAGGAGGGCCGGCAAACAGCCCCAGTGTGTTTCAGGCTGCTCAAATAGTGTATTCCTTTCTTCTTTGTGGAATTCCAGGCAACTTGCTGAGAGTTGGCTCAAAAGATTTTACCAATTTGGAGATGTACAAAATAAAGCAGCATGGCAGATGCAAAGCGGTGCTGTTTGCCCTAAATCCTCCCTGGTGAGCAGAGGGAGAAAAATGTTTTTAAAAGGTCAGAGTGAAGTTGAAAGTACATCGTGTGCATTACTGCAAATCATTTCATTCTTTTAAAAATCATACTAATAAAAGGTGTTGAAGCCTCAGCCTTCAAAATGCTTTCCCCTCTGCTCCTTACAAATTATTGGATGTGTTTTTGTTTTATTTATTATTCACAGTCATCATTTATCCTCTCAAAAACTTGATGAGGACATTACACCCTGTTTACAGAAGGAAGAGAGAGGCATGGAGACTTTGGTTTCTTTCACACAATGCAGTTATAGCTTACTTCAACTACAGTGGTTGCATCCTACAGAATCCTGGGATTTGTAGTTTTATGATGTCATCATAATTTGTTTCCAAAGAGTTCAGTGCCATTGTTGTTGTTGTCTTCAAGTTGCTTCCAATTTAATGCGACCCTCAGGCAAACTTGCTAAACTACAGATTCCAAGATTATGTAGAATGAGCCATTGTAGTTGAAGTGGTGTCAAACAGCTATAATTGTATAGTTTGAAACAGCCCTTAATCAAGCTCATCAGTAAATCCATGATTGAGCATGAATTCAACTAGTTATCTACTAAGTCAAGGGTGCTATGTCTTGGTGCCTAAGTAGCTGTCCAGTAAAAATCCTCAAAGAAATATGGCTGTGTAAAACAGTATTGGCTTTTGAAAAATATTGCCCTCATACCATCAGTGGTTTTCTACTCCCTCTTATCAGTAGAAAATTAGATTTCTTCCTGCCTATGATACGGGGCTCAGATTTAGTTGAGCTTTAGAAGATGTTGACTCAAGACAAATGGGAGAAGATAGGAGTTAACTGAACTTCTTGGCAACCATACATTGTACAGAGTAAATTTCACTCCTTTGATTTCAGGTTTTAAATTTTTTCCAGGTACTGAATTTTCCACACTGGTTATTGTGCACAATTAATTTTTTTAATACCTCAAACGATGTTATATACCCTAAATTGTTCATACAGACTGTACAAATCAATAAAACCTTAATTGAGTGCAGTTCTCCACAGTTTGAATTCTGTAACAAAGTTAAGAATTCACTGCACAATTCCTTGGAAACCCTTTGGTTGGGGCACTACCAGGCTGGAAAAGTAGGTTAAGAGAGTCACATTTGTTCCTTAACAACCGTAAACACAAATCCCCAGCAGTTATGAGATGATAAGTCCAGTTTACGATCTTATAAATGCTGCAAAGGATGCCAGTAATGATTTCTGGATTGAAGAATCTAACAAGATGTGCCTTTCTGGATCCGACCAAGTCTAGTTCTGCATTCTTTTTGCACAGTGAGCAATCATATGCTTGTAGGAAGCCAACACCAAGACACAGATGCCACAGCAAGTTGCTATGGAGGCATCTAATATTGGAGGAAATATACAGTCATTATGACTAGTCATGGCCTTATCTTCCATGAATTTGTCTAATCCCCTTTTAAAGTGGTCTAAGGTGTCAGCAATCACTATATCTTGTTTGTTGTAAATTCTGTCATTTAGGTAGTGTGTGAAGATATAGTAGAAGTCCTCTCCTTCAAGACTTTGTTCTAACATTATGAAAGAACAAAAATGTCTCTGTATACATGTTGCCAATACCATTGATAATTTTACATTATGCAAGCTGTTGTGAGGATGAATATTTTTATACACTTCTAATCATATTCCAAACTTACTTGTACTTTTTATAAATCATATATATGTTGTAATCTTTTCTCATAAAGGAGACCCTTAAACATGCCAGTTGCCATTTTCTGCACTTTTCCAGTTCTTACAATATCCTTTTTCATACCTAATTGCTAGATACACTGCTTTCCAAGTATGGCACCACTGCAGATTTACTGAGGAACAACGTAGATCTAAACCCAGTTGCTAGTCTGGGTAGACACACTGAATAGGTTGTTGAATGTTAATGTCAACACTTACATAAATTCCACTGATTCAGAGGATCTACTTTCATTGGAGTTAGACCATCATAATAGAAGATCTATTTATAATTCCCTCTCCCCAATAATCTGCAACATAAGCTTCCTCTTTTCATAAGCAGCTGTATAATGGGCTGACAACCCAGTCTTGATTTCATATATGCCCTGGTGGGAGTTACCAAAAAAAGGGGTATTACCTCGGTGAAACTATGGACTGGATTTGTGTTGGCTCCACCAAAATTGCTCACTGCTGTGGTAGAGAAATCACATCAATGAGTCCATAAAATAACTGTTGAGAAGTAGTTGTGTGACTGACGGTGAACATAGCATGTCCAAAAAGGCCCTCCTCCATATGATGTGATTCCCAGTAATACTAGGCTTTAACATATTTAGATTTTTAATATACAGTACCTGAAGTCACATTAAGGCCTATATCCAGTCTAATGCTAATTAATGGGATTTTTGGCCCCTTCTGCCCTGCAGCCTTCTGTGACTCTGAAAACCTGACTCTGGCAGGTTTTCTTGCTCTCCATAACAGTTTTTTAGAGTGCTGCAGGAAGGAGGTGGGATTGTGTCCTTCTCACTTGCATTACTTTCCTCAAGCACAATAACAGTGTGGGATACCAGCCAACTGCTTCTCAAGGCTGTGCTTTATCTTCTTTAGGCCAGAATGTGTTCTATTTTATATTGCTTTTAAAACTGTATAGTGAAGGCTGGCAAGATTAGCCAGGTACAGAGAACTGGCAAACATTTTACCCCTAGTAGTTCAGGAGCTTTAAAATGCCAGCAAAAGAGTGAGTGAGGTCTGGTGAGGCACCTAATCCGTTTTCATCACTGGTTTACACGCAGCGCAGATTGAATCCGTTTCTACAGTTTTTGTGACACTTAGCCTAGTTGGCAGCAGGGGAAATCCACGTGCCCACAAATGCAAAATTCATAAACGTTTCACCACGGCTCATCTTCACAGAAACCTGAAAGAACACCATGTGACCAGAATTCTACTTTGTAACTCAAATTTCAAATGGCCAGCTGGAAAGAGAATTTTTAAAAATGAGGTTACTTTGTATGTTTAATTGGAAGTTAGTGCTAGTTTAACTAAAATATTTCAAGCAGCAGTATATGACTTCTTTCTACTGTTTTGGTTGCTCTCATTTCATGAGATACCTTAGTGTTAGGTTGACAGGAATATAATACTAAGGCCTACTGGGTTAAGCTACTGCAAAGCTCTGGACACTAGCATTAGTAGCAGTATGATGTAAAATCTTACCGACTGGATGACATTTATGCAAGGGATGATCTAAAGTTCCATATCCCTTCAACTTGTTTTTAGTGCTTTGCTAATCTGTTGCTGGTGTAGTTTCCAGCTACTATGCTTAATTTGCTTATCTCTTTTTAAAAACTTCATTTAACTTCTCCCCTCCCTTAAATAGCACCCTGATATCATACTGGATAAGGTAAAGATATAGCTTGACTAGGCAAACTACAGCCCTCCAAATATTGATGTGTCCATCAACTGATAGCACCCTAGCTAGTATGAAATGTATTATTTATGTATGAACCAATCAGGCCCTTGCAGATATGACAAAAAGCACAGAATCAGTTTACATTAAAAACAAACGTCAGAGATTCCTGCCCTACCTGGCATGGCCAATGGGAAGGAATGCTGTAAGCTGCAGTCCAATAACACAGAAGGAACATTTTGCCCAGCCCTGGTATACCCTGAGATAGGTCCTACACATGCCTGCAGTTCTACACAGGCCTACTCAGAAGTCAATTGCATTAATAATGGGATGCATTCCCAAATAAATATGTATAGAATTACAGCTGGATAGGCTTCTGTTGCCTCAAGCTTTCATGGACTAGAGCCTGCTTTATCAGATGCATAAAGTTTTCTATTCTCTTGGTAGATAGGTGTGTGCATAAGCACATGTGTATAAATAATAATAATAATAATAATAATAATAATAATAATAATAATAATAA
>NC_056523.1:79218400-79285277 GCF_019175285.1 Sceloporus undulatus | reverse complement strand
TTGTTTTTTGGATTTTTTTTTCTTTTTTTTTAGTAATTTGTGCCTGTAAACCATATAAGGGCTGATGTGTGTAGTGGCTGAAGTGTTGGAAGATCGGGTTGATTACCCCGCTTGGCCATAGAAACCCACAGGGTGATCTTGGGCAAGTCCACATACTCTCAGGCCAAGGACGTAGCCAGGGGGGGGGTTGGGGGGTCGGACCCCCCCTATCAGGTCCATGGGGGCATTCAAGCTCCTTCCTCCCCCCTCCCCTCCATTAAAACCACGGCGAGGAACAGAGGAAAGACAAAACAAAATTTCCTCTTTTCCCTCTCCTCCGTGCTTTAAGGGAGGGGGGAGGGAGGAGGGAGGGGAGAGAGAAGAGAGAGAGAGAGAGAGAGAAGGAGTCCCTTGATTCGCTTTCGTTTCCTTCAGAGTTTCTGGCTCCTCCTCCTCCTCCTCCCCCCCTTCTCCTCCCTGGGGAACTGAAGAAAAGAAGGAAAAGGTGACTTCTAAATTTTAGCTGTATATCCATGGTACAATATAGTATAAATAATAATAATAAATAATATCCCTTACCCAAAGGTTGAGGATTAGATGTTTTTGGATTTTGGAGTTTTTCAGATTTGGGTATATTATATACAGTATATAATGGCTAATGGGATATTATACTGGGAGATGGTCCATGTATGTTCAGATCACTCATAGACATAGACTGAAGGTAATTAATGCACAATATTTTTAAAATAATGTTTGTGCTTTCTGAATACTGAGCTTCAGCAAAACCCTGAGACCACTATGCCTTGTATAATTCAATAATTTAGTAATTGATCTAAACCTTCAGGATTTCCAGTTTCCTTGAGTTGGGGGTCAACCAGATGCCTCAGGGTGTGTTTGGGTTTTGGAAGTCAGAGAAAGGAGACTCAGACTCTACTCGGGACATTTCTCCTGAGAATGGACTCATGTTTTCAAAACAGTCCATTTCTGGATTTTTGCAACAACAAAAAAGAGGTGGGTCTGTGATGCAAAAAGGCAAAGGCTTCCTTTCAGCCGTTGTTTTCTCTTTTTTAAAAGACAAATAGGAATAAAATACAGTTAGCTGGCCCTTTTTTCAGCATGGGGGTGCTTTGATGGAGAGTTCCTGCATGGCAGAATGGGGTTTGGACTGGATGCCCTTCGGGGGGTCTCTTCTAACCTATGTGTTTTATGATTATTAATTAATATATGGAATCAATCTAAGATGATGAATCGTGCTGTGGGTACCTGGGCCCTGCTCCAGGCAATGCTAGACTGCAGGCCCCATCATCCAGCAGCACCACAGACTGATGGGAAACGGCAGTTAATAAGGCTGCACACTGCAGAAAAATCCAGTTCGACACTGCTTTTAATGCTATGGAAATCCTGCGATTTCCTGACAAGAAATGCTAATGTCTCACAAAACACAATATCCAGATATGTTTGTTTGTTGTTATTTTCTTATATCCCTTCTTTATCCCAATATACAGACTCAAGGTGTTGATTTTCCATAGCATTAATCGTATAGATCTTTCTACAATGTAGATGGACACCTCATTACATAATTTGTTGAGGATGCTTTGACTGGGAGTTCCTGCATGGCAGAATGGGGTTGACGGATCAGGGCCCTTCTAGGGGTCTCTTCTAACCTATGATCAGGATTCTATACCTCGAGCCTACTGTGATTTTAATAGTTTTTAAATGTATAAAGGTAAAAGTCTTATAATGTAAGCCATGCACTGATGGACTATTGCACTGATATTTTTTTATGATTGATTTTATACTCTGCCTTTCTCCAAAATAGGATTCTCTTAAAGGGGTTTGTTTAATATAAAAAGAAAGGACGTATAAGGGCTTGGAATTAAAAATTATGATATAGATAGATAGATAGATAGATAGATAGATAGATAGATAGGTCTTGGAATTAAAAGGTGTGTGTGTGTGTTGTGGTCTCAAATAAAAATCCCTCTTGGATGGGACAGGAAGTGTGGTGGTGCGCCTGGGTTCGTGCTCAGCCAGATTTGGTACGTGTCTCAAAGCATGAGCAGAGTGCCTCGGAGCATGAACAGAGTGGCTGCCCGCTCATTGCTTGAGCACTGCACTTTGCTTTATCGAGCTGAATTTTATCTGATGTAACACCTTCAGAGGAAGGACTCATTTTGCATCTGCACTGAAAAAATATCCAGTTTGATGCCACTTTTACTGCCCTTGGCTCCATGTTGTGAAATGCTGGGATTTGTAGTTCGTTGTGGCACTGACAGATGACTTCAACTACAGTTCCCAAGATTCATTGCACGAAGCCATAACGGAAGTTAAAGTGGTGCCATCAAGGGTCGCAGGTAAACCGCTCGACCCTTTTTTTGTGTCTTGGGGGGGACTCTTAGGCCTCTCAAAATGGTGCCCTTAGGTCTTGACCCCCCCCTCCCCAAAATCCTGCTACGTCCTTTGGTCTCACCCCAGAAACACAATGATAAGTTAGCTTAGGACTGACTTGGAAAATTACTTGAAAGCACACCACCATATGCGTGTGTTATTTATACACGTGTACATTCCCTTTCCGATAGCTCTTACCTTCCGCAATTTGGTGTCCTTTTGGCCGCAACAATGTATTTGTTACTTCTATGTAGCAAAATTTGGTTTAGCTGCTAGCAAGATTAGATCAGTTTCTCGATCGGAATGACGGCTAGAAACCATTCTAGTTTTATGTTTCTAGTATTTTATCATTTATGATGTTTGTTTTTGTTTGATTGGCCGTCTCACAATAAGTGCAAATAGTAATCTAAATCCAAGGGGAGTCATGTGTAACAATTTGGTGGAGAGATATTTTAGTCACCAAGGCAAGTTCCTCTGGCCTTAAACCCACCATGCTCCAAGTAGTAAATTGAATAGTTTTTGTTTAGGCCTCAGTCTAGACAACAATTTCCTTTCCTCTACATTTATTAAACTGATGAGATTACTGCCCTTGTGACTGGTCACTGTGCATGTTTTGTGCAATTTAAACTTCACACTGAATGGTCACAAGCTACCTCTTACATTTCATTACTGTTTGACCCTACTATTTCCCTTCCCACCCAACACCCCATGGGTATATTTATCTGCCATCTGACAGTAACACTTAATGCATCTGGTGAAGCGGGTTCTACTCCATGAAAGCAGATGCTGTGATTTTCTACAATTGCCACACAGTGGCTATTTGAGCTTCAGCATGGATAAGACCTATCCGACAAAGAGTTGTGCATATTCAGGACTCTTTGTAGCTGAAAGAAGAAAGTATGGAGGTGAGCCGGTAGCTCTTGTTCTCTCTACAAGGCACATGTGTTTTTGGTGAAGGTGGGTAATTTGCTAGCGTGATGATTGCCTCTTGCATTCAGCAACTGCAAGTTTGACTCTTCTTGCGACTATTTTTGGTGTGTTGTTCCTGCAGCACCCTAAGGCTATGAATTGGGTTGTTCAGCCGTGTGTTAATCAGGCTGCATTCAGAGGGAGTGTGGAAAGAATAAGAAAATGGACGCTTAAAAGCTTTTGAGCCTCTCCTTTGAAGAGGCTGAGTGGCAGGCCTGCATGGGTTTGAGTGCCAGCCGTACCCACTGCCATCAGGGCAGCCCCCTGTTCACTTCTGCGGAAAGCCATGCAGTTTGCTAGCTATGTGTGAGAGAGAACAAGCACATGGGCACTGCTGATAAGAATATCCAGCCCAAGCTTTTGTTAGCGTTTGCTGCATAGGGCAAGGCGTTGTTTTGGAAAGCAAGGCTGGACTCCCCCAGTCCCTGTTGCTTCTCCCCAGCTTTAGCTCCCGGCTTCCTTGCTTTGGCGGGCTGACAAGCAGTCATTAAGCCCATCCCATCTATTTTAAACTCTTGCCAGGACAGGAGAAGAGAAGGTTCTGTAAAAGGTCTTCCCTATTTATGGCTCCCTTGCAGCACAAGTTTACCATCAGTGTGTGAGGCCCCTCCTTTCTCCAGGCCAGCTCCATTAAAAAGAAAAACTTAGCTTTGCAGCCTTTAAAACAAGACAAACCAAAACAAACCAGAAAAGAGAACTTATTTTTGTCCAAGAGCCCCCACCCCACCCCAGTATCCTTCCGGACACAAACAGCTGGGAATCAACAAGCAGTTTTTAGCCTCTGTGGGTGGAGATGATTTTATACTTTTGTAACCTGACTCCAGCGGCACTGGCCATAATTCAAGGGCAAGGCAGGGGGGTCTAGGGGGGTTGTTTTTCCCCGCTCAGCTGCTCCCACTGAAGCTCAGAGCCCGGCCATCCATTTCGGAGGCTCCATTTCACAGGAAGTTCAAGCAGGGCCCTGGGAAGCTTTGTCCAGAGGGCTGCAGCCCTGTTCTGCTCTCCTGTGAAGAAGGTTGCCCTCCCAGTGAGCTGCTCCAGCTGCCACTCCTGCCCTTCCTTCCCATCCCTGGAGGGCCTGCCACTGTGTTCTTGTCACTCCCAGATTGTGTCTCTGCAGCCGATGACAGCTTCCACTAACCTACTTTCTTGATCTCTCTTTGAATCCTGGGACAATGGCTCTGCTGGGCCTGGGCCTGTCTCTCACACTCAAGCAAAAGGGAGAATCACTGTCCCTTTCAAGGATCTTTCCACAAACTTCACCCACAGCAGCTAGCTAGCATTTGAGCCATCTCAGCCCTTGTTGGGGGTTTCCCAAGTTTTCTTCCACTTGATCTCGCTTTCTCTCACATCCAGTGGCAAGAGCTGTAAAAACCCAGCCAGCTGCAGGGATGACAAGGGCACCAAGGAAGAGTTTGGGCTGTTTTGGAGAATGGCTGGGAGCAGCTAAGTGAAAGCATTATTTCTTCAGCCCTTGCCCCAGCAGCCCCAGTTTTTCATGCTGGCTTTCTTCAAGAGCAGAAGAGCCTTCCTTTGCCCAGCAAAAACATTTGCCTTTGAAACAGAGCCAGACGTCTTTTCCTTTCCCCCATCCTGACTTCTCTGCTTTTTCCATCCATCACAATAAAGAGGCACAAGCCAAGCAGCACTTTGTCAAATGGAAGCCTTTATAATAGGTACACAAGTAAGGGAAAAGACAGGTACAAGCAGAGCGCAGGCAGGGAGAGCCCCACATGCCAAGAGTTAAAGTGGACGCTTTGGAAGAATGAGGAGTGTACAGAATTGCTGGCAGCACAAGGGAGCTGAGTTAATAGGCAAGACTTTTGCTGCCATTCTCAGAGTGCCTGCTCAAGAACACCTCTGCTGGGCAACTCTTTGAAAATAACTAAGCATATCCAGAAGGGGGAATGTTGTCCCATGGTTCATTTAGTTTTCAAGCTAAAATGGACCTCCCATAATCGAAAGCAGTATATTTCTTGACTATAAAATGCTTGGCCATAGTACAAGGGATGGCTCTCTCTCCTTCAAGGCAGCTTTCCAGGGGCACCATTTAATCCAGAGTGCTAGACTAAAAGGAGCCTTGCTAAGAAAACCATTCTTTTATAGGTCAAGCAGTGAAGAAACTAGCTTCTATAGAGCTACAAGTTCAAAAGAAAAAATTGAGGCAGAGCTTGGAAAAGTTACTGTTTGAACTATAACTGTCCCAAGTTCCCCAGTTAACATGACCACTGATGGGGATTCAGAGAATTACAGTCCAATAATTTCCCCAAATTTCAGAATTGAGTTGTTGCCAGTTGTTCCATATGCTATCCAAATTATAAACATTTGTGTATGTATGCTGAGTACCTTCAAGTCGTTTCCGAATTATGGTGACCCTAAAGCAAACCTATCATGGGGTTTTCTTGGCATGTTTCTTCAGGGAGGGGTTGCTATTGCCAACGTCAATGGCATCCTCTGAGGCTGAGAGAGTATGTCTTGCCCAACATCCCCTGGTAAGTATTTGTATCTGTCAGGGATTTGAACTCTGGTTTCCAGAATCCCACTGAGATTCATGAAGCCTAATTCATATGTAAATATACATACAACAGCTGCCTTAAGATTGGAAAGGAGTCTGATCAACAAAATCTTTGATTATGAGATCTAATGCATGTTTCCACACACACTGGGGAAGCATTAATAGAATGGCAATATTAAACCATCACTCAGGACAATAACTTCTCATTGTCAAGCTCCAAGTGTCTAATGGAGCAAGATATACAGTAACCGCGTGTGAGATTTTATTCACCTAGAAGAATTCAGAGTTCTCAAAATCTACACATCACTTCCGAACAGTACTTCTCTACTTACATTGTTCCAATATAAACAAGAGCCTCATTCTTTAAAAGGCAGCACTTATTTTGTTCAGCTACGGTGTCCCTCCACTGGGATGTCAGTCATATTTACTCCTAACTGTCTTTTGGAAAAATTAAGTCTCAAGTATATCCCTGCCCAAGCTCTAATTTGAAATATAGATTTCCCAGAGAGATTTTATATTTTTTTAAACATTTTTGTGTAAAGCTTTCTGAAACTATTTTGAAACAAGTCTACATTGTTTAACCTAGCCTGTGACTGACAGAGACTTGATACACTGAGCTGGTGGAATATGGGCATACATTCACCCCATCCCTTAATTTTGTTCCATACAAAATGACAGCAGCAGCACCCAACTGACTACAGGGGAGGATCTCAGGGGAGTAGACATATAAAACAGCAGCTCCAGAGAATAGGACCCAGAGCAATGGATGCAAAGTACAGGGAAAGGAATTCCAGATCAATATTAGGAAGCCCTAAATAGTAAGAGCTATTTGACAGTGGAACACACTCCCTCAGAGTGTGGTGGAGTCTCCTTCTTTGGCTGTCTGCCAAGGATGCTTTGATTCTGTGTTCCTGCATGGCAGAGGGTTGGACTGGATGGCCCTTGTGGTCTCTTGCAGCTCTATGATCCTATGATTCTATGAAGCATACAGAAAGCAGTGGCATCACTAGCATTGGCATCAAACAATGTGGTAACTCATGGTGTCACCCCCTCATGGACCTCCTCCCATACCAAAACCCACAGAATCCTTAGTAATGTTTTTTGTACTAATGTTACTGAAAAATTGTGATTCTCGTACATCACTGAATGTAATGACAATAGTTGTGACCTAAACAACTAGAAAAATTAAAATTATACACACAGCCTAATTTACATGTACATAGTTTCACATGGTTAAAAAATTTGGTAAGGTGTGAAATAATTTTTTAATTAAAAATTAAATTTAAAAATTCCCATTGAGCTTTGTCCCACTCACATCATCTCTTCCACTGTGCCCTCAGCATTTTGAAAGGACGCAAGTGAACGCCACAGCCCATTTCTGTCAAAAGTTAGATGTTTAGAGAGTAATGGTGTCACCTCCCAATTAGGACGTCAGCTGGTGTGTTCTGCCCCATCCTCCTAGTGAAACCACTGGTAGAAGGCATGAGAGAGTGGTGTGTGGGGAAAATAGCTGCAAAACCAGTCATTTTGATGTCACAATGCCATGGGGAAGGTTTAAAACAGGTTCCAGAGTTGTGTGGCCTTCCACATGTTGCTGCAGCTCCCATCATCAGCTCCATTGACTCTGCTGGCTAGGGCTGAAGGAAGCTGCAGTCCAAGCACATTTGGAGGGCTGCATGTTGCCCCAACTCTGCTTTTTAGAAAATCCCTGCAGTTTATGGAAGAAGGCACTATGGAGTGGGTAGGAGGAGCAACACTTCCTGGGAAGTTCTTCAGGAGGAGAAATGGAAATGATGATGGCATGGCACTGAAAAACTCTAGCCAGGTTTTATGGGGTGACTCTCAGTCTGGGTTTACCCTTTTGGCCCACTATCTGCTACTCACAGTGAGAAGACTGTTCTCTTGGCAGCTGTTGGCCAGCTGACCCCTAACAACAGAGCTGTGTCTGAGACCCATCTCTGGGAATCCCGGAGATTGGTGGGAAAGGATTACCCTTTGGCAGGAGGTACTCAACATTTGTCACTGCAGACACTAGTCCAAGGAATGAGCTTGGAAAGACATACTTGTTGGGCTTCCTAACAAGTATGTCTTTCCCACATGCCCTCTCAGCAAAACCAGGCTAGAATCCTACATGACAGCTGCTGCAATCCAGTGCCAATTCCCCAACACCTCCGCCAAGTCCCCAGTCTACGCTTTGTATGCCAGCGACCCTTGCACTTAGGTTCCAAGGCATGATCCAGACAAAGATAAGCATTTTTAGCCCTCACTGAGTTCCATGAAAACCACCATTACCTTTCCTATGGCACTAACAGGATATGCTTTTCCAAATCAATGCATATTTTACTTGAACTTTCATAAATATAAACAGTTAATAAAAAATACAGAGGGGTGTATCCAGAGCTGAGCTTAACTGCAACTAGGAGAAGCAAATAGAACAGTGGTTCCCAACCTGTGGGTCGGGACCCCTTTGGGGGTCGAATGACCCTTTCATGGGAGTCGCCTAAGACCATTGGAAAATACTTATTTAATTACAGTTATGAAGTAGCAACGAAAATAATTTCATGGATTTGGGTCACCACAACACCGTGTAGACATGTCCAAAGTATTGCATTGAGAACCAGTGTGGTGTAATGGTTTGAACATGAGGAACTGTATTAAAGGGTCGCGACTTTAGGAAGGTTGGGAACCACTGGAATAGAGGAAGCCCTTCCATTCAATCAATAATCAACTTGGACCCAAGCCATTAGATATCAAGTAAGGACTGGTCCACACTGGCCAGAATACTCCAGACTGCCCTGAATTCCCCACATTACCTAGGCACTCCAGTCCGGAGGGACACCAGGCAGCACATACACTGTGCTGTCTGGTGCCACTGCTTAACTGAGGCTGAAAACAAGGCACCCAGTGTTGATAACATGGCTGGGCACCTTATTGTGACTTCAGAAGGAGCGACTTCTGGTAGTTGCACCAGACAGCACAGTAGGATGCATATGTAGTCTGCTGCTTAGTGTTGCTCCAGAATAATCCAGGTTTTCCTGGAAGGTCCAGAACAAAGGCTGTTTTTTAAAATTCACTTTAAAGCAAGGATGGCCTAGATTTGGCACAGAACTGGCCTTCCCACATGAAAACAGTCTACATTTCAATTGGGCTTTGGCCCTGTGTCATCTGAACAAGTCACAGCTCGTGCACAGAGTATCTTGTTTTAATGGCCCGTGTAGACATGTCCAAAGTATTGCATTGAGAACCAGTGTGGTGTAATGGTTTGAATGATGGATGAAGAGTCTGGAAGACTCAGGTTCGAATCCCTGCTGAGCCATGGAAAACCCCTTGGTGCCCTTGAGCACATCATACACTCTCAGCCTCAGAGGAAGGCAATTAATATTGCCCAAAAAAACTTAGGGTAAGATTGCCATAAGTCAGAGTCAGTTTGAAGGCACACAACACAAAAGTATTGTATAGTATAAGATCAAGATGTGGCCTTGATCTAGACCAGTGGTTCCCAACCTTTCAAATGCTGCGACCCTTTAATACAGTTCCTCATGTTGTGGCGACCCCCAACCATACAATTATTTTCATTGCTATGTGCAAATATGTGTTTTCCGATGGTCTTAGGCGACCCCTGTGAACCGACCCACAGGTTGGGAACCACTGATCTAGACTCATTTGCAGCTGTAGGTTATATTGCTGCTGATTACTATAAACATTTCCATGCCAAACTAATGTCCTCCATATTGTGTTAAACCATGTTGATCACCTGCTAGGGGGCAGAAAGGGGCTGCCCATTTCTGAGTTAAGACCAGAATAGTTTAGCAAACATACAAGCCATAATATGTGCTATCACAATACTTTTGTTCTTTACTTTAGCAAGAGGGAAGAACTGACAGTCCCTTTCTGTCTGTCCATTCTTTTCACCCCTGTAAAGTTAAATCTAAAGTTGTATGTTTGCTAAGCTATTCTGGTCTTAAATCAGAAACAGGCAAGTTTCCAATCTGAAATGTGGATCCCTTTTATGTCCAAAGGGCTTGAAGTAAAAGAAAATCTGCCACTGCGTGTGGAAAAATGTGCTAGCTTTGTGTATTTTGCCTGGAGATGGCACTCCTGGTCTCAGGCAGAGGTTTTCTTTTGGCTGTGCCTGCATTTGGAGAGCCTTTATAGTTCAACTGTCATTCTGAGGTTTCATCATGAGCACTGAGTAACAGCATTGTGGTAGCTTACTATAGGAACATGAGCCATAACAGATCAAATCACCACCAATATCATATCTCCAATACAATCAAGATTTGGTACTGACAAACATTAGTCCTAGTGATTCCAGTGCAGCAAAAGATGACCGAGTCAGGATGCAATCCTCTGCTGTTCAGGGGAGTGAATTAACACATTAAAATGTGGGTCAGCAAATGTTAAGCAACTAGATGATAGATATGAATATGCACATTTACTTCTTCAAGTACAGGGTGTCAAAAATTGTTTCAACAAAACATTGCCAAAGTATGTAACACCACTGTCTGCGTCTCAACTGAATGCAAAATTGAAGCCATCAAATTTACAAGGCAAATTATTGTCAAATATTTAAATTCTAAAACATGGCTCTAAGATTATTATAAGCGCTGACGTGCAATAAATAAATAAATAAATAAATAAATAAATAAATAAATAAATAAATAAGGATATGTCTGTGGTTGTTCGTCTGCATACAGTCTTGCCCCAGGAACAGAAGCACAGAAAGAAATGTCCTGCCAGCTGCCTTAAAGATTTGGATACAGAAAAATCTGTGAGCAGGCTTATTTCTTGTACAGTACATGAATGGGAATGGTTTCACTTACTACAGAGAGAAACTGTATTTCTTTAGGTGTTGAGGCATGTAGTTTAATGGTGGGGCTTTTGTCTATTCATCACCAATAATAAATATATAGCATCACATTTCAGTATTAACATCAACAACACCCCACCATCTTTTTGTGCTTGGCATATAGTTACTTTTCCCTTCCTCAGATGAACTTTGGACTGGCTCACAAAACACTGTGGCATGATATATGTGTCACAGGATGCTGTTAAAGTTGGGGTTTTTGTTTGTTTGTTTTTTGGTGAACACCTCTAACCCTGGAATTCATCATGGTAATGACAACTTTGAACAAAGTGTGACATCTTTCGAGAAAGGCTAGTACTGCATGCAACAATTCCAAGTCAACTCAAATTCCAACAACAATAGTTGATGGCACCCTTATGGAGCATAAGAAATGAACTCCTGTGTATTGGTCTGAAATATGCATAAGTAGACTGCCATCCTTCAAACATCTGCAGCAACATTTTAAAACCAATGACTACTCCAGTCACAAACACCATCCATTCAGCATCTCTTAAAGTTTAACAAAACTCTGGTCCAGGCCTTTTTTTAATGGAAAATCTGAAATCCCTGTGGAGCTGTTTAGCAGAAAAAGGAGACTAAATTGCCACTCCTTCTTCTGAACAGTTTATTGACAAGATTCCAATTTTGTTTTTAAACTCTGGTTGCCCCAGGTTAGACAGAATAAACACACAGGTAGCATCCACTCCTTGGTAGAGGTAAAAGCTTGTCATTATTGTGTGCCTTCAAGTCATTTCTTACTTATGACAACCCTAGGATGAACCTATCATGGGGTTTTCTTGGCAAAATTTGTTCAGAGGGAGTTTGCCATTGCCTTCCTCTAAAGCTGAGAGAATGTGATTTGCCCAAAGCCACCTAGTGAGTTTTCATTCGAACCTTGGTCTCTCCAGTCCTAGTCCAACATTCAAGCCATACTGGCTTTCTTGGGTAAAAGTTGGGTCCATTAAATTAAAAAATGGAACTCATTGATTTCTGAAAATGGGGAAAGGATCCAGGGGTCTTAGTAGACCACAAGCTAAGGATGAGTTATCAGTGTGATGCAAAAGTCAAGGGAAGGAATATCCAAGTCAAGGGAAGGGGCTTTTAACACCGGAAATACTGTGTCCAGTCTTGGACACCACAGTTCAAGAAAAATATTGATAAACTGGAGCAAGTCCATAGGAGGGCAAGCAAGATGATCGGTGATCTGTATGAGAAATGGCTTAAGGACCTCCAAGGATTTAGCTTGGAGAAGAGAAGATGGAGAGTTGATATGCCATATTTAAATATCTGAAGGGATGTCATATAGAAGATGGGACAAGCTTGTTTCCTCTTGCTGCAGAGATTAAAACAGGAAATCGTGGATTTAAATTATAAGAAAAAAAGATTCCACCTAAGCATTAGGAGGAAATGATTGTCTGTAAGAGCTGTTCAGCAGTAGAATAAACTGCTTAATGGGTGGTGGAATCTCCTTCTTGGGAGGTCTTTAAAAAGAAGTGGGATGGCCATCTTTTGGAACGGTTTTGAGTATTCCTGCATGGAAAGATGGCCCTTCTGGTCCCTTCCATTGTTCCGGGTCCTAGTCTCTGGAGCAGCAGAAAACAAGCTTGTTCCCTCCTCAATATGACATCCCTTCAAATACTTGAACAAGGCTATCATACCACCTCTTAACCTTTTCTTCTCAAGGCTAAACAAACATCCCTAGCTCCCTGAGTCATTCCTCATAGGACATGGTTTCCAGACCCTTTACCATTTTGGTCGCCCTCCTTTGGACACATGGCTCCAGCTTGTCAATATTGTCAGTATTAAATTATGGTGCCTTGAACTCAGTGTTTCAGGTGAGGCCTGGCCAAAGCAGAATAGAGTAGCAATATTACTTGCCTCGAAATCAGAAGGCAGCCATTAAGGAACTAAATCAGGTCCTTCATTATATAATTGTCATTCATTTATATAGTGAGCCACCAATATACATGGCAGGTTACAAGTAATACAGCTAAAAACAGTGAGACCTGCCAAAGGCATACAACCTAAAATATATGTGTGTGCGCACGCGCACGCGCACACACACACACACACACACACAGTCAAGCTCAGCAGGATATCAAAGTTCAGAAATTCAGGTCCAGTAGTACAAATGCAGATATATTTGTTAAGAAAACATATACAGTCTGGTGACTTTCACTGTCAGAACTAACCACCAACTGTACAAAATCATAAACTGCACACAATTCAGACATCAAGCAAGCTTCACTCTAATTTGATAAAATTAATAAACACATCCCTCCTAGCTTTCCTCATGGCACCCCTTTCCTCTGTGGTTACAGCCAGACCTTTTCTCTGCCATGGCTTTGGGCCTGCTGCCTGCCTCCTTTCCTGGCTTATCTCACCACCAGACTGAGTGCTCAGCCTAAAGCAAAGTTCACAAACAGTCCTAAAACATGCTATAACAACTAAATAGAATCATAGTGTTGGAAGAGACCCCAAGGGCCATCCAGCCCAACCCCAATCTGCCATGCAGGAACTCTCAATCAAAGCACCCCTGGGACAGATGGCCATCCAGCCTCTGCTTAAAGACCTCTAAATAAGGAGACTCCACCACACTCTGAGGAAGGAGGTTCCTCCTAATGCTGAGCTGGAATCTCTTTTCCTGGAGCTTGCATCAGGACTGCATTATGGAACGCAAAAGTTTATGCAACTCCTTATACAGAGAGGGAAGGAAGGAAGGAAGGAAGGATACTGTACTGATATAAAACTAAAGAGTACAATTGTACAACAAATTATCCAGATAAAATACGAAAAAATAAAAAACAAAGTATCATATAAAGAAAACTGACAAACTGGCATGCTTTCCAGGGCAGGACTGACTTGCCCACCTTGGGCAAGGCTGCGTCCGCACTGCAGATACTATCCAGTTTGACACTGCTTTAACTTCCATGGCTCCATGCTATGGAGTTCTGGGATGTGTGGTTTTGTGAGACCTTTAGCCTTCTCTGTCAGAAAAGCCCAGGTGCCAGAATGAACGACAACTCCCAGCATTCCCCAGCACTGAGCCAGAGCAGTTAAAGCGGTCTCAAGCGGGATTATTTCTCCAGTGTGGATGCAGCCTCACACTCTCTCAGTCTCAGAGGATGGCAATTGCAAGCCCCCTCTGAAGAATCCTGCCAAAGTCCCATGAGAGACCCCTTGGAGGAAGCTTGTATTATCCCCATTGGGTTCATAGTCTATTTTTCAACCAGAGAAATTCCTCCCAGAGGGAGGTGCACCGTTCCTGGAGGCACTGCAATACCAGGTCGATGCGTGGAGTGGATGGAGCAAGCTCCTATTCCATCTCCCAGTTCCAAAAATCCATTTAATATATAGTCCTCAAATAGAGGACGTATCAGATATTAAACTGATAAGAACAGATACTACACTTGATCTTAGCCAAAAGGCCGAGAAGCGATGCCAATTGCTCTCCCAGGCTCCCAAGGCACTCTTTCCAGTGCCACTCCAGGTGACGGTGAGCTGCCCAAGAGGCCGGCGCCTCTCCCGATGCAACAGGGACGGTCCGGTTGGCAATCCCTGCAAACACATTCCGCAAAGAACGGCTCCAAACCGGGCCGATTTAAGCTGATTTTTAATGTGTTGTGTCCACCAAGGCAAGTTCTGTTTGCTTCTCTCTCCCCATTGGTGATAAATTTGCATAGCCCCGCCCCCTATCCCGCCTCTTTTGCGTTCCCTCTTTATTAACCCTTTATCATATTTTCCCGCCATTTCCACAGCGGAGGCAGGAGTGCTTCTGCAGAGCCCAGTTTGTGAAACCTTCCAGGTCATTTGGGACAAAGAGTGACCAGACGTCCTATTTTTATAGGACATGTCCTCCATTTCAGCATTCTGTCAAGGAGGATTTCCTCGGAGCAGTGGTTCCCAAACTGTGCTCTTTGAGGGATTTTGGACTTCATCTCCCAGAATCCCAGACCATTGACCAACACGGTTGAGGCTTCTGGGAGCTGAAGTCCAAAATCTCTTAAAGGGCACTGTTTGGGGACCACTGCTGCGGAGCATGACTAAGAAGTACGAGTGTCCCTTGCTTTTATTGGGCAACGTCCTACATTTTCCTGACTGTCCTACATTTTGCAGTTGCCTTGTCCTCCTTAGTGGTGAGGACAGCTGGTCACTCTAGATGCAAGATAAATAATAAAGAGATAATGGTATGTTGATCTTTAGTGTACAGTCACAGAGCATTAACACAAAAGAAGACAGTCATACAAAACATTATAAAAAGCTAAACAGTATAAAACACATGAGAGCCAGTGTAGTTGTTTGAATGTTGGACTATGACTGGAGACCGGGGTTCAGTTTCCAGCTTGGCCACAAAAGTCCACTTGTGACCATGGGCAAGTCACACTGTCTCAGCCTCAGGGGCACTGTCTCAACCTCTCATTCAAGAAACATATCCAGGGGCAGCCTTCAGGTCATTTTTGTGTGTGTGTGCCTTCAAGTAATTTCCAACTTATGGCAACCCTATCATGGGGTTTTCTTGCCAAGTTTCTTCAGAGGGGATTTGCCATGGCCTTCCTCTGAGGCTGAGAGAGTGTGACTTCCCCAAGGTCACCCAGCATCTAGAGGGCTGGTCCGGGATCCAAACCTTGGTCTCCAAAGTCACAGTCCAACACTCAAACCACAATGAACAATTACATCCAAAATCCACAATGCAGTGATACCTTTATGGGACCAGCCAAAATGCACAAAACATGTGTATTTTGTGCATTTTGGTTGGTCCCATAAAGGTATTGCTGTTTTGCGGATTTTGGATGTTATTGTTCTTTCTCTCAATTATTAAGTCTCAAATGTGTTACAAGATCCCTTTCTGCGATGATATTCCAGACTCACGTAGCTTTGTCTCTTAATTCTAGAAGCAAAGAGGACTAAACTGAGGCTGTGGTACTTTGGACGGATCAGGAGAGGACATGACTCACTGGAAAAGAGGATCGTGCTTGATATAGAGGAAGGCAGTAGGAGAAGCTGGAGACCACACTACAGGTGGTTTACTCAAATAAAGTACAAAAACATCCCAAATCCACGTTATTATTGCGCTTTGCTACATGACCAACATGGCGTCCCCTGCATATCAATCAAATAAAGTTTGCAAGACCTAAGCAGTTGGCAACCAGGGAGTCTCGGAGGTTTCTCATTCATAGGGCCACCATAAACCAAGGTGAACATGGCTGCAAAGAACATCAGCTGCAACCACAAAGTCAGAGAGAAAGAGACGCTAGAAGGCAGGGCACAGGGTTTTAGTTAGAGCCGTTTCTCTGTATATTCTGCAAAGGAGGAATGTTTTGGGGTTACAGGAGATGCTCCAGCTACAGGGGAGTCGTTTTGCAGGGCCGGCTTGACAAACAAACAACAGTCAAAAACTGCACTTTGTGTGTAACTCTAGTCACAAGACACCATTTCCACCCAGAGTACCAAAATAATTCTACGGATTAACTGCACTGTGTTGTTGTTTTTCTGGTGACTGCCCAGCCTCACCCCACTTTGTGTTGTTATGGGCTTGTTGTGTTGTTGTTGTTGTTGTGTGCCTCCAAGTCATTTCTGATTTATGGTGACCCAGCATGGTGTTGTGGTTTGAGCGTTAAGACTATGACCAGAGTTCGAGTCCTGGCTCGTCCAGGTAAACCCACTGGGATTCTAATTGTCTCCCTGTGAGGCTGAGAGAGTGTGACTTGATCCGAGCCAGCCTTGGGCTAGAATTCTGGAGACCAGGGTTCAAATGCCAGCTCAGCCATGGAAACCCACAGACAGGGGTGACCTCAGGCAAGTCACACTCTCTCAGCCTCAGAGGATAGCAATGGCAGACTTCCTCTGAACAGGGCCCTCCTTTTCCAAGACATGTCCTACATTCTGTCCAGGGAGAATTTCAGAATGCCCTCCATCCTGAGCATGGACTAAGAAGCATTAGCGTACGACCTGCTGGAAGAGATCTGTCTTCTTATCACTACTCTCCACGCCTTTAAGAAGGCTGTCAAGAAGACGGATCGCTTCTGGCAGGCCTTCCCTGATCCTGACTGACCGTCCATTTATATTGATATGGTTTGCCCTTGCTTTAATTATGCCTATTTTAATTAATTTTCAAATGTATTTTATAATGCTGTTGTTTAGTTTTTATAATTGGGGGGGGGGGGGCTTAAGGGGATCATGTAATTTTTATTTATCATGTATGTATTGTACATGTTGTTGATGCATTTTATTGTTCTAACCCGCCTCGATTCTTTTGGGAGAGGCGGGCTATAAATAAAACTTCTTCTTCTTCTTCTTCTTCTTCTTCTTATTATTATTATTATTATTATTATTATTATTATTATTATTATTATTATTATTATTATTATTATTATGCGTTTACACTAATGTTTTTAGATTTTTATTTCGTTACGTCCTCCATTTTTACTTTACTGCCGTCAGCAGGCGTCCGCCATTAGCGCCTAAGGCTGAGGCTGGGAAAGAGGCCCACTTGTAACGCGCACCCTGATTGGCCGGTGAGGAAGGAGTCCCCGCCCCCTCTTAAAGAACCCTTCAGCGCATGCGCCGCTCACCCTCCCAGGACAGTCCCCCGCCCCCATCGTTGCCATAGAGACGCTGAACGCCTCGGCAATCCCGTCCCTTGGGTGAGCGCGTGCGCCTCCTCTCTCTCTCTCTCTCTCTCTCTCTCTTGCGCGCGCCCTCCCAGGTTGCTGGCATTGCGCATGCGCGTCCAACATATCCCTTGCCAGAGTGGCGGGAAGGTGGCTTGAGTAATGTATTTTAAACAGTAGAAACAGGAACATTTTTAACAACATTATGTAAAATGGGTTAAGTTAAATAAAGTATGGGCCATGCAAGAGCCAGCATTATGCAGTGGCTTCAGTGTTGGACTAGGGCTCTGGAGTCGACTCCCTGCTTTGCCATGGAAATAAATGCACTGCATGACCTCTTGGGCAAGTCACACTCTCTCAGCCACAAAGGAAGGCAAAGGCAAACCTCTCTGAACAGATGTTGCCAACAAACCCCTGTGATAGGTTGGCCATGGGGTTGCCATAGGTCAGAAATGGCTTGAAGGCACTGTGGTGGTGTTATGGCATGAGGGGACGTCTGCATTCCACACAGGGCCCTTCACGGTGGCTCTGCTAGTCGGGTTTGATCCAGGAGGAAAATGGGAAACTGTATTTCTCTCAGTGACAAAACACTGAAAATAGGATACAGCCATTAAGGTGTAGTTCTGCCTTCCCTACAGGGCCATAGTGGAAGGAACAACCCTTCAGAGTTCATGTGCTCTAGAACAACCAATAAAAAGCTACTGTGCAGCTCACCTGTCTTTCCCTTTTTAATGGATTTTCCCCCAGGGGCACAGACATGGAAGGAAAAGCAGGAAAACAGGTACAGTTACAAATGGAAGATGACTTCTGAACCCCACTAGAGATTCTGTTTGAGATGGGACCGAAGCCTCAGCTGGAAGCCCCTAAGTCACAGTTAGCTTCTCCTCTTGCAGAAGGAGCCGTTTGGGGAGGCTTTCAGTGGTACAGAGCTGCCCGCCTCACTGAGCCTTTGCCCTTGTCCTTAGCCCTCTCTGGCCTTAGGCTCAGGGCTGACAGCTTTTTAAAAAGCCTGTGGAATTCATTTTGGCCATTCCTTTTTAGATGATGCTGAGAGACAGTGACTGACACAAGACTCACACAAGACCACCTGGAGACTCTCATTTCCAAAGGCCAAACCAGCCGGATCAGTGCATTGTTTGAACAATTGTTGAACGATTTGTTAAGAATTTGTGCATCGTGTTTTCCTTAAAAAACTGCAGAAGCATACTGTCCTCAAGCATTTGAACTTGTATCCTCATACCTCTTAGCAGACATCCTTCTTGCCCATTATCACACAAGTGAGCAATTCACAATCTTCAGAGGCTCTGGGTGGCCTACCCATTTCCCCTGGAAACTGAGCACTCTGTCAGGACCATCAATACTACTCTGATTTACCCTTGGGACCTCTCTTTACATCTAGATGCAGACGTCTCCCCCACACCCACTCATATTCACACACGTTTATGTAGTATGCACATTTTCATTTACACATTCATGGATATTCATCTTTTAACGTCTTGTTAGGAAATTACATTGTTCAAATTAGAACAATTTAATTTATGAAATATTTAACTCAACACATGTGTAAATTTGACACATAAAAAGGTTTGGGAAGAGGAGCAGGGGGCATCAGGGCCTCCAACTCTCATGCCCCTTCCTTGAGCAACTCATAACGTATAAGCATTTTGCACATTTGCAAGCCCTCCCCAAGTTGCTCAACTCTGGTTCAGATGTAAGCCCTATTGTAGAATATTTGGGGTGACTAGAGACGGAAGCAGGGGAAGGGAAGGATTATGCTCTGTTCCCAGGATTTCTAGACCTTTGCTGGCTCAGAAGAACCAAGTTTAATACTGCAGACCTTTGGAAAGAGCAGTGCTGCTGTTCCTTGCAACCAAGCCAATCAGTTTGTTTGTTTCAGCTTTGATTTTTGAAATATGAAAACAAAGACCACTTTCTTGTAAGTATTTACATATTTTATAGAATCAGAGTTGGAAGAGACAACAAGGGACATCCAGGCCAACCCCCCGCTGTACAAGAATACACAAAGCACCCCCAACAGATGGCCATCCGGCCTCTGTTTTTCCCATAGACCAGGGCTTGGAAGGGGAAAATGTGGTCTTGCCATAAATTGCACTATTTTTTCTTCAGCCATTTACGAGGATTCACAAGCAAATCTCTTACACTCTCCAGTCACACTCTGTGTCTCCCAGGAAACCACTTCTGGAATGTTACAAGAAGACAGTGCAGGGGAACTTATCTGGCTGCACATTGTGTTGCAGAAGACAGAAATAGAATCATAGAATGATGGGCTGCCTGTAAGAGCTGTAGCCTTGCCTTTTGCTAAATAGCTCCTGTGTAATTGGTTTCAACCACTGCAAATGGTCCAGTGGACCCTGACTCATGGCAACCCTGTGGATGAGACACTTCCAAGGCCCTCTGTCCTCCATTGCCCTGTTCAGGTCCTGCATGCTCAGTCCGTGGCCTCCCTGATTGAGTCCATCCATCTAATGTACAGTCTTCCTCTCTTTGTACTGCCCTCTCATGATGCGGCCAAAGTACAACAGCCTCAATATGATAATTTTGGCTTCCAGGGATGTTTCGGGCTTGATCTGTTCTAGGAGTCATTTATTTATCTTTTTAGCTGTCCATGGGATCCTCAGCACTCTTCTCCAGCACCACATCTCAAATTAATTTATTTTCCTCCTATCCATTTTCTTCACTGTCCACTTCTCGCATCCATACATGATGATGGGGATCCATTCGGGAAATATTATGGCTTGCATGATTCTAATTTTTGTGCTCGGTTGTATATCTTTGCTCTTTAGTTAGTTCATAGCTGCCCTTCCCATTCCTAATCTTCTGATTTCTTGATGGCAGTCTTCATTTTGATCAATGTTTGATTACAGGTATGTGAATTCTTTAACTATTTCAATATCCTCATTGCTTATGTTGAATTTATGTAAATCCTCCCTTGTCTTTTTTTCCTTTTATGTTCAGCACTAAGCCTGCCCTTGCACTTTCTTCTTTGACCTTCCTTAATAATTGTTCCAAATCTGCAATGTTTTCTGCTAATAATACAGTACGGTATTGATATTCCTTCCTCCTATCTTCATTCCTCCTTTTTCTGAGTCTAAAACTATTCTTCATATGATATTTTCTGCTTACAAGTTGAACAAATAGGGAGATAAAATTGATGCAGCCTAAAATTGCATTGGCCCTTTTAGCTGCCATATCACACTGGCCCTATGAGGAAAGACTTAGGGAGCTGGGGATGTTTAGCCTAGAGAAGAGAAGGTTAAGGGGTGATATTATAGCCCTGTTTAAAAATTTAAGGGATGTCATATTGAGGAGGGAGCAAGCTTGTTTTCTGCTGCTCCAGAGATTAGGACCCAGAACAATGGATGCAAGCTACAGGAAAAGAAATTCCACCTCAACATTAGGAAGAACTTCCTGACAGTAAGAGCTATTTGACAGTGGAACACACTCCCTCGGAGTGTAGTGAAGTCTCCTTCCTTGGAGGCTTTTAAATAGAGGCTGGATGGCCATCTGTCCCAGGGGGTGCTTTGATTGTGATTTCTTGAATGGCAGGGGGTTGGACTGGATGGCCTTTGCGGTCTCTTCCAACTCTATGATTCTATGATTCTATACTGTTGACTCATGTTCAACTTGTGGTCTACTAGGACTCTTAGATCCCTTTCACACCTGGCTTAATGAGACTACGGGGATGGGGATGTATATTGATAATTTCCAGTCTGCTAGCCACCATCTCATTTTCCATATTTTTTGTCATGGTATCCCATATATTACGATCACTCTTCAATAACTGATACTAGTGATATTTGGTGGTAAATCAGATGGCCAACCTGTGGCTCTCTAGATGTTGCTGGATGCCAATGCCTGTCAGCTGTCACAACTGACTCAGCTGACTGGGACTGGAAGCAGCTTCACTCTTTCATTTTCTTACTCCTCTGGTGGACCTATAGTATATCCGACAGTTCACAGTGACTTCCCTTACAAGAAAGATAGGGCTAAGAAATACAGTGGTACCCCGGGATACGAAAGCACCGCGTTACGAAATTTCCGGGATATGAAAAAATTCCATAGGAAAAAACTGTTCCGGGTTACGTTTTTTTTTTTCGGGTTACGAAAAAATTTTTTGGTGCTTTTCGGCGCTTTTTCGCACAAAATCGCGTCTTCCAGCGCTAGCGCCTATGGCTTTTTCGGGTTGCGAAATCTTTCGGGTTACGAAGGGCGCCGCGGAACGGATTAATTTCGTAACCCGGGGTACCACTGTACATACACAAGGAGTTGTATCTTCCTTTATCCTGCTCCTTTGCAATATCCAAGAGACTTGTTTGCCCAGCAAGCATTTTGCTGCTGTGTGCTTTCTTCCTTTCCGAACAGTACCCCCAGATTTTTAATAATGTTGCTGGATTTTGAGAACACTTTCTTAATTGTTCCAGTTTTGCTAAAGGTATGGCGACTCACTGCATCTGGAGCCGTTCTGCACTTGGGAGCCTAATTACCCCCTCCAACCCAGCCAACGGAGGAGAGTGACAAAGGATATTTGTTCGGAAAGGCAATTTCCAAACCAGTGGGCATGTCACCATCTGTCCTGTCCCCTGCACTGTTGCTCTCCTTGGCATAATTCCACTGCCAGAAATCCTCTTAGCATAGGATGCTGGCAGGTACCTATATTTGACACCATTTCAGAAGCTTAAATGAAAGGAGTACTGTATTCATACTGGGAGTCTGTCTCCACTGCAAGAGTGTATGTTCAGGGAAGATTACCCAGCTTGCTTTCTGAAGCATTTGCACTATTGTGGCACTGGTTCACTCCATAACTGCCATTTCAGTGTAGATCTTGCGCTAAACCTGCCCTTTTCTCTTTTTATTGTCTGACTAAAAGGAGCTGTAGACTGCTTAGCAACCTCAGAACCTCCACTTGCATTATTAATATGGGATGCAGGTAGGCTTATGCCCTGATTTCCCCTTGTCGCACCCTTCAATAATAAGTAGAAAGGGACTACTAAAATCCTTAATGGCTACTTCCAACATCCATTTAAGTGAAAGAACTACTGTGGTAACACTTCTGTTATCATCTACAGTAAATGGTTACTCCACGGCCATTTTCTCACTCTCTTCCTGAAGGCAATCCTTGTCAAAGGGTTAAAGTCAGCACACTGGGAAATGCTTAGATGTGTGTGTGTGTCTGACCATGAGCATCCAGCACTGGGAAGGACAAAGCTGATCATACACAGCTGATGCTCATAGGCTCAAGGACACACTGGTGCCTGCGTGCACTAAGCCTGGATGATGAAACATCTGTCTGTATTGCACAGTGGGACACTTTACCCTGTGGGACAGGAAGTAACTGAGTTTGGGAGACCACATGGTCTGAAGGCTATATAAACTCAAGGGCTTCCAGTAATTGCTTGTGGGTTGTAATAGGAGTTGGTATTTGTGTGATCTGTATTATAACGTTGGTGATTTGGATAGCACTCTGTAAATAAAGATAGCACTTCGGGAGATTTGGCTTGTCTGGTCGTTAATCAGCTGAAGCCTGGCATCGGTTGCTGAGAGTCCCCGGAGATTCCTGCATTCCTTCAGTTCCTGGAAGACATCCAGTTGCTGTTATCTCTACTGAGGGTTGTGAACCACGTTTCTGAATTTGCCAGTTATACTCTGCTATATGCCAGCATTGGTTATATGGCTCAGATGAGTTGCTGACAATCCTGTCCATTAAGTAAATACAGCGCACCACTCATCAGCCATAGTACTCAAGTGTGCAATTTCTCACTCAGCTCTTACAATTATACATTGATCCTAGTGGCCACATTCAGTTCCATTTTAATTTCCCTTATTGGATAGGAGTAGCTCGTATACTGTAGGGCTTAAATACCCTGAAGACACCAGATCTTGCCTGATCTTGGATGCTAAGAAGGGCTGTTCCTGGTTAGTACTTGGATGGGAAACCTCCAAGGAATGCCAGGCTCTGTAGGCATTTCAGAGGAAGGAACTGCAAGCTACAGGAAAAGAGATTCCACCTCAACGTTAGGAGGAACTTCCTGACAGTAAGGGCTGTTCGACAGTGGAACAAATTCCCTCGGAGTGTAGTGGAATCTCCTTTCTTAGAGGTCTTTAAACAAAGGCTGGATGGCCATCTGTCGGGGATGCTTTGATTTAGGTTTCCTGCATGGCAGGGAGTTGGACTGGATGGCCCTTGCAGTCTCTTCTAACTCTATGATTCTATAGTTTTTTGCGGGTTTTCCGGGCTATGTGGCCATGTTCTAGAAGATTTTCTTCCTGACGTTTCACCAGAATCTGTGACTGGCATCTTCAGAGAATGCTTGCCTGGAAAAAGTGTGTGTGTGTGTATACACATACACACATACATACACACATACATACTGTGTGAGCCTGGGAATGCAGGAGTGATTTGCATATGTATTGTCTGTGCTGATGGCAGGCCTCAGGCTGAGAGGCTAAAGCAAAAGAGGATTAGTGTCTGCTAATTGGTGATCATTATCTGCTGGGAAAGGCCCTGACGCTGAGTAGTTTCCCATTTGCATTTGCTGAGTCCTTATTTTGCTGTTCCTCAGGACTGGTAGCCAGATTTTGTTCACTTTAAGGGTTTCTTCTTTCTGGTTGAAATTATCCAGATGTTTGTGGATTTCAATAGCTTCCCTGTACATCCTGACATGGTAGTGGTTGGCATGGTCCAGAACTTCGGTGTTTTCAAACAGTATTTTATTCCCAGGATGGTTTGTGGCATGTTCTGCTACTGCTTATTTTTCTGGCTGGCCCAGTCTGCAGTGTCTCTCGTGTTCCTTGATTCTTGTTTGCACACTGTGTTTGGTGGTCCCTATGTAGATTTTCTGCAGCTGCATGGTATGCGGTAAACTCCTGCGGCTGTGAGAGGGTCTCTCTGGTCCTTGACTGAGCGAAGCATTTGCTGGATTTTCTTCGTCGGTTTGTAAACCATTTGAAGATTGTGCTTCCTCACCACTTTGCCTATTCTGTCTGTGACACTTTTGATGTATGGTAAAAATACCTTCCCTTTGGATGGCTGCTTCTCTTCACTTCTCTGGGTTTTCCTGGGCCTGGCAACCCTTCTGATGTCTGAGCTAGAATAACCATTAGCCTGTAGCACCCAGTCCAAGTGCTTCAGTTCATCTTCCAAGAAGTGGGGTTCACAGATGCGTTTTGCTCGGTCTACCAGTGTTTTAATTGTCAAGAAAAAGAAGGAACACTGCCATTTTTGGATGGCCTAGTCATCCGCAAACTGAACCAACGTTTGGGTCACACACTATACAGAAAACCCACACATACAGAGAGATATCTGTACAAGAACTCCAACCATCACCCAGGACAAAAACGAAGCACAATCAAAACACTGGTAGACCGAGCAAAACGCATAGATGCCGGCCATGAAAGCCTTCGACTCTATGACTCTATTAAAATCTTATTCAGCCATTTCTGGATTTTCATTTTCAGTGTTGCTTGCACTCTTATGAGTGTATCTTCACAACCATACAAAATTCCTTAAAAGGTCAACAACACTAACCTTAGGAAACTGAATGCAGCATTAATGATGGGGACTGGCAGTCAGGATGCTAGGTAGGAAAGAACCAGGGCTGGGAACAGTGGTGATTTTGGGGTTATTCCTTGTTCTACTCCAGAGTAAGTTTTTCCCCTTAATACTACTCCTACTCCTATATAAACCTCTTACTCCTTACTCCTACCCCTACCCCCCTGCCCTGGGAAAAAGCCTCGGTTGCTTTCCAAGGCTGGCATGTGTGCGTGTCTCGTTGCCTCCCAGACCCTTCCCCAGTGCAATGTAATAAAATTGTTTTTGATGTTTGCATGTATGATATAATAACAGGAATAAGGAATAACAAATATATTGTGTTACTCCTCATTCCTACTCCTGTAATAAAAACCTCTTACTCCTTTACTCCTTCTCCCCAGCCCTGGAAAGAACTTCCTGTCTTTGTCAAAAAATAGGGTTCTCTTCCTTTCAGGCGTACCCTATTGCTGAACATTTTCCTGAATTCCAGGAAATATTAATATAAACACAACAGTGGAACAGCAGTGGAGATAATGGACACTGATGTTATTATTTAGGCCACTTCCACTGCTCTGAGGGATGGCAAGCATTAATGGAAAGAACGATCCTTTCTTCTGATTTTTGCTGGGCTTATACCGATAGCAGACTTTCCTATGAAGCATGTCACTGTGATTCGACAGCTCAGCTATCACTGTGAAGAGAGCAGATAAAAAAAAGGAGAAAGGATAATGTTCAGCCCCCACATTTTAAACTTTAGGCTAGCAATGCATTTTGCTAGGAATTGGCTACTAATTAGTGACAGTTTTCCATGGCTGTTATATTATCTTCTCCTCGTATTGAGTTTTTCTAAAACTCAGTGTGCTTAATGGGAACAGTGATTATTTTTCTGTGGAATGGTAGAAGATGCTGCTAACAAAATGTGATAGGTTATTCTTAATGTGGGGTCCCTTTCCACTGAAAACTGCTTTAAGTGATCAACCCAGTTCCTGTGGATATGGAGAGGGGGGCTTGTTGTTGGAATATTGTGTGAGAATTTCACGAGTCCTTCTTTTCTTTCTCCAATTTCACCATCATATGGATATGACTTCACAGCTCCTTGAAGTCTGACACAGTGGCAGAGAGATATAGCCATCAATTTTACTCCATTCCCTACATCTCTTAACCCTACATCTTTTAATGTTGGGTTAGTCACATTTTACTAAGCATAATTTTCTCCACTGAAACTCTTAGTGCAGCCAAAGATAAGAAATGGACATCAGAGGCTGTAAATGAAAGGTATTTTAACCTGATCTGAGATTACAGTAATAGTTATACAGTAGCCCCTCCATTTTCACAGGGATCTGTTCTGGACCCCCCCGCTCGAAAACAGAAAATCACCAATATTCAAGCCCCATTGACTTGAATGGCGGCACACACCATGGGCACCCCCCCCCATTTTGTCCCCCTCCGTTTGCACCTGCAAGTGGGCAAGGGGCGTGGGTTCAGAGTCCACAAAAACAGAGGGGCAACTATAGTTATACTATTTCAGTTTAGTAAAGTAATATAACCGAGCTGAACATAAACGATTCACATTAAACAATTTGAGATTTGAGAAACATTTCCAATTCAATCTAGATTGCTAGGAGTGGAATGAGGTCTCTTACAACAACTAGAATGGAAGCCTGGGAGTATATTTGGGATTAATATATAATAATGAATGAAGGGAGGAAGAACAAACAAATAAATTATATGTGAATAAAGCACTACTTGACATTTCATAAGTATATATTTTCTCACGCAATTTTCCTGGCTGTCAAAGCCATCCAATCTCATTTTAAACCACATTTGCCAAGTCTAAGGTGTACAGTAACTCCATTCTACCAGATGAGATACATATGTACTTTTGTCTGAATAAAGTTATTACACTTGGAGTAGAAGACACCCATACAAAAACACTTAACTAAATTTCTAGCAGTTTATTTATATACACATGTTTATACACAACAGGAGAGACAGGGGTGCAGTGTATGGAGTACAGATACTGTTATTTCTCATGCCCAAAAGCTTGACTTGGCCCAATAAAGTGGCGCTGAAACAGACTATGAAAAAATATACAAGATGTTTGTTATGTGATGCTGCATCTCTCCCAGACAAGTCAGAAGAGACAGATGGGAATCATGCCTGTAGGGGGCAGTTCTGCTCCCTGCTCTCACGGTAACATTTCTTCCCTTTCAAGCAGTTCTCATAGAGACCATTCCACACCTAGACTTCTTAAAGTATAAAAAACAACATTTTGCTCCTGAGATAAGCATGCAATAATAGTAAAAATACAACCAAAGTCTGTACCTGACTTGGATGATTCTTTCCAGACTTACAGTAAAACAAAAAAATACGTAGGCCTTCAGCCAGACTCCCTCCCTCCCTCCCCACTACCTCCAGAAGGTCAAAAGTAGTCCATGAAACCAACATTATTTGCCTCTCCTTTTAAATCCAAAAAGTTATGATTTGAGGAGACCCTTTTACAAACAAGCCATAAAGCAGCATATGCCCACAGATTGCACCTCCACGTTAAACACCAATAGCAGCAGAATGTGTAGTCAGGTGCACTCCAAGGGCTTGTGGCAAGTTGCTGGTGCAGTGCTCAAATAAAATATCGGCTAGTCAGAGCACCTTCGCTCAGCAGGAAATATTGTTGACTTTCTAATACTATGCCGATCTAACCCAACCTGTGAGCAGCAGGCAGGCAACAGGGCTTTGATCTGAATTGTGGTTTGGTCCTCTGTGGTGGCACAGTTTGTACATGGCTGCAGGCGTGTGGGTAAGGCTACAGAAACTGAAACTGGGCTTCAGTCTCTTTGCCAGTGTTCAACAGAAGCCAGTTTTGTTTTCTTCCTTGAAGTTCTTTCAGATGGAGATACATGTGTAAGAATCAGATTTATATAGCAATATCATCTCCATGACACACAAAGGGCCTTCTTTGGAGTCATCTAGACTGAGCATTATCCAAAGTGCAACTCTCCATCATTCATAGGGAAATACTCAAACTGATCATTTTGGAAAGATCATGCAGCAGGTCCAGGCTAAAAAGGTGCTAATAAAGAGATTGTGGCCCCTGCACCAACTAAAAGGGCAAGATCAGTTATTAACAAAAAGCACAGTGCAGTAATAACCTCTAACTGAGGAGAGGAAGAGATACTTCCAAGGCAGAAGCTGCCACCAATATAAAAAAGAAATTGAGTACTTATCAGGTGAACTTGCATTTGGCCCTTATTGGTAAAACAAAGGGACCCCTTACACTGTTCATAAACCAACACTAGCAGTTTTTATGTATTGCTAGAGAGACAGCTGGCTATGTATTCCAGAAGGCTGAAAAGCTGATTCATCATCTACATGAAGGCAACTACACAGTACGTGCAAAATCCTGCTACAAGAGGCAACACTACTGGACATAAAAGTGTCAGCAAGCTGTATAGGGCAACAAACAGGCTATGGTGTTCCAGTAGGAACAGACTGGAAGGATTATTTACAATGCCTCCAGAAGAGGACCTGAATGTATATAATGCATGCAGAATGGCTTGGTTGGACACAGATGTCCAAATCAGCATCCTCTTCCTAAAATATGTTCAGTTTCACTGTGGATCTTCTATCCATTCCAAGATAGAGCTGTTATACTTTAACCTTCTGATGAGCGAAAAACTGCACAAACAAGCAACACTACCCTGGTTCTAACTCGAGGACGAAGGGGAAAGTTGCTTTACGTTAGTTGTTCAGAGCCAAACAAATGTCATTTTGTGCTATTTTGTTTTATAACATTAGGTATCTACACACCTGAAATATAGCTTCCACCTTTCTGGCAACACCCTTAAAATGGCACAAGATGCTTAATTATTATCTTGAACTATTTTACTTTAGATAATGAGGTAGAACCAACTGGGAAATGGCAGATTTTCACAAATATAACCAATAGAGTAAGGAGGCTGGCTCCAGTGTAACAGATGTGGGTCTTATCTTAGCAAAGCCACATTCATTTAACAAAACAGAATGGGATGGAATACTCCACAGAGCCATAGGGCAAGCTGGCTTTGTTTGGGACAAATTCAATTCCCTTTGTTTCAAGGCAGGACAAGTTCAAGGGGATGTGTTAATACTCTGACCTACTTTCTTTAGACATTGAACCTATTTTCTCCTGACAAACAGGAACTTCCACTATGGCCAAGCAAATTAATACCAATAGGAACATCAAACAATTAGCATGACTTCATGAATTCCTAAATGGGTAGAGCTCCAGAAGATACTGCAATAAATCTAGTGTACTCCATTTGTTTGAAAGATGCATGTTTGAACTAACAGTAAACCATGTCCCTAAACGGAGAGGACAGCCACTGGTGGCAAACATTCTGCTTCCGACCTTCCTATCTCCTGATATCTTTCTGGGTGCCTGTTAGAAGGCACTTTGACTCTGCAGAGATTCTTTCAACCTAAGCAACCATCAAGTTGCAGAAACTGATTCTGTGGCATGTCCAAAGGGATGGCTTAGAAATAACTCTTCAGAAGGAAGCTGCTTGTATTTATCTACTGTGGCAGTATGGGTACTTTCCTAAAGAGCCCTCCCTGTCCATGTTTTCTTACACAGCTTTGCTACTACTTCTTCACTCCAGGTACTCCAATACTGCCAGGCTATACACAAATATACCTGCACATAAAAGAAAAACCATGCACATGTGAAATGTACAGGCTCACGCTGAATAGAGATTCAAACAAAAACTAGATCCATTAATACTCTGCCTGGCTGCAAGCAGATTTCTGGGGCAGTGAAAGGCAAATCCCTTCAGACATGCAAAATAATCATCACAACCATGTCTCTACTTAACTCAAATAACTTGAACTCAGAAAGCTTATTGCTATTGAACAAGACTGTGCTTTGCAGTTATGCTGGCTGAAAACTAACCACAACACTAAAATACTGAGAAAACCATGTCCTTTAATATTTTTGGTTCCTTATGGAGAAACTAATAGAATTGATAGCTTCATTTTTAAAAAAAGGAGAAAAAACTGGCAAGGGAGATAATGCTATATACAAGCTCTGGAATTTGCAGTGTGAAGCCCAGAACAGTCTAGAGAAGTGGGGGTATGAGTATATGTCTATTCTTTTTTAAAGGAGGTGGTCACCACAAGGACCTTAAAGGAAATAAGCTTTAGATTTTAAAACAAAGAGCAGTTTTCTATAGTCTTCTCTATGTCACTGAAGAAGCTGTTGGAGGAATAAAAATGTTCTCACGTGATATAGATCTTTGCTTAATCAGAATATGAACAGGAAAGAAATTTTTGTGATGCCTCCAACTCAATATGAAGACTTCAAAGCAATAGCTGGCAGAAAGCAGCACATTTCCCTTAAGATCTGGTAATCAAAAGTAATGCTAGAAGAAGAAACAAGCATTGCTTTCTCAAAGTGTAAAATGTCTCATTATAGAGGCTCCCACTGGAAAAAAGTGAGATCTAACATTAGTGCTGAATTGGTCAATGCACAAAGGTGGCTCCCCCATCTGCTCTTCGTGTAGAACCACGTCAGGAAGCTTTGCTTCTGCAGACTAGACACTGGCAAGAGAGAGAGAGAGATCCACCAGCTGCTCCTTGAAAAAGATCCAAGAACACTTTCAAGACAGACCTGTGAAGGCCATATATACCCTAAAGGGAGGGGGAGGGCAGATTCATCCAAACAAACAGGAGCTTCTAACCGTTTCTACATGCATCTGGCAGTGAACACTTGAAACAACTGTCCTAAGCCAAAATGCCTCGACAGATGTTCTCCAATGAACTGTTCCCTTCCCCCCAAAAGTGCATTCCAAGAGGTCTAGTGCATCCATCTATATTAGGCCAAGCTCTAATCAGAGCAACTAATGTCTTTAGGGTTGTCATCACTACCAAGAGCTACGAATTAATTGTGACCATTCATATAATGAACTAATGCCGTCAAGATTAACATTACAAACCAATGACACCTTGCCTTACCCCCTACACAGAAATCCATACATGTACGCGGGGCAAGAATATAGACCAGTTGCATTCAAAAAGTCACTAATCATAGGAACAAGGCCAGCAAACAACAACTCCCTGAGGTGAAAACAAGCACAGATGGCAGCCTATTCAACTAGAAGGCCACCGAAGCCAGGCAGATGCTTCCTGCTACAGAAGGAACAAGTTCTGAAAATGAAAATGCCTGTTTCTCATCAACTTCCTCATAAGCCATTTGTTAGTGTGGATAGAACCTGTATCATTTTGGAAGAAAACCTGCTTGGAAAGGAAGGGGGTAAAAGCAATACTGCAGCCCAGAACCATGGTCCTTGGATCTGAGTGAGGTTGAAGAAGATACTATTGTACCTACAAGTTCTAAAAAGGCAAGGGCAGAGTTGGTACCAAATAAACGTTATTAGTACCTTGTAAGAGACCAGTCTGATTGTGCTATCAACAATAAGCTTAGCTAGCCATAATCTTACAAGAAGTAAGATTGGGACAATATGGCTGATATCTAACCAGGCCTTTCTGGAATTTCTATCAACTTCAGGAAATGATGAGGGGAGGCAGGCACACATCATCTACAGGATGCAGGGCAAAACCATTAAAGCACTGCACTGATTTTCCTTTGGTCATTTATTTCCCCAGGTAGGATGATCTGATAACTCCCAGGTCGGAGAATATAAATGAAGTATTCATCTGTAACCTCTAGAAGAGTCTCACACATCTGCTCAGGGGCAGCAATAGCATAGAGTGTGTGCAAATCATGTGCCTCAATCAGCCCCATAACTAATGTTTCCTTGGATCTGAATGCCCTTTTCAAATGAAAGAAGAGTGGTTGAAACCATAGTGCCTCAGTGGAAGGTTGATAAGGAAAGAGAGACATCGGAATCCCAAAATCTACACCCTTAGAACATCACCCCTTGTCTTTCCTGTGGATGCAGCTTCCACATTCCTAACGGACACAATCACAGGGCTGTGCAGGACAAATGCCAAGCCCCAGGTACAAAATGTTCAACACTGGGGTCCATGAGATTTGTCTTTCCACAAACAGTCCAGGCCAGGATAGTGAAAGCCATTTTGCCAGGATCATCCAGGATATTGTGTCCATTGATGAGGTTAAACACACTGAAGCAACAGAATATTTTTCAAAGCAGCAGGGTCTGCGTTCTCTGTAAGAGTGGTAGTCCTTTCTGTTCCTATCATTGGGGAGAAAATTAAGGAGTCCAGTCCAAGGTTACTGGTTCTCATCCTGCATCTGTCCTATTATGTTGACAAGGCTCTCTAGTCCAAAGACATAGCCCATATCAGGACCATCATGTACAGTGAGATCATCACGAAAGCCTTTGAATGTGCTGTGTGCAAAGTCAATCATACGTACATCCACCTTGGGCTGGATGGTGGGGGACTCTGTGCTGCTGGCATCATGTAGGCTCTCTGGAAGAGAGAGGTCCACTTGCTTCAAATGCATCTCTGGTCTACACTCTATGTTAATCTCAGACCGGACATCCTTTCCATCATAAATGATAAGCAAGGAGCTGGAGTAGAAGCGATAAGAGGCTTGTCTCTCTAATACAGATTTCAGACTTCGCAGTTTGCTCAGGATGGGCTCAAAGAGGTCCTTTCTCAGCTCAACGCCATTGTGCAGGTACTGGTAGAGAGCACTGCGAAAGCCCTCAATGGAAAGACCTCTGCCATAGTATTTATTCCTGCACAAATAATGCCCTGTGTCCAGTTGATACACCTGTAATGTAGAGAGAAATCATTAAACGATTTAGAAGGATAGTCAAGTACTATACTATGTTAGCATTTTTATTGTCTAAGTTTTATCCTTTGTTTTTGATTATATATGTTTGATGTTCCACCCTTTGGTGGAAAGGGCCTTATAAATAAACGTTGTTGTTGTTGTTATTATTATTATCATTTACAAAGTAGTACAGTCAGCCCTCTGTATCTACAGAATTTTTAACCACAGATTCAAGTATCCACAGCTTAAAAATATTTTTTAAATATATAAATTCTAAAAAGCAAACTTTAATTTTGCTATTTCATATAAGGAACACCATTTTACTATGCCACTGTAGTTAACTGGACTTGAGCATCCAGAGATTTTGGTATCCACAGGAGGTCCTGGAACTAAACTCCAACAGATACCATGTACCCATTGTACTAATCAGCTATTCTTTTCTACAGTAGCTCAAGGAAATCTTGGCTCTTCTGAGACACCAGAAGCGAAGAATCTTAGCTAAAGACAACAGAAATATCATACCACTTCTTCAAAGCACAGTGTTTGGCAAGTAAAAATAAGTTCCCTGCTATGCCAATTTAAACCTCTATGAAGGACTGTTCCATACATTCAGTTAAGAGACACTGCAGAGCCAGAATCAAGAAAGGCAGAACTCAAATACAGGATCCTTAGCAACCAAACTAAATGTGATGATGCATCTCCACAGAATGCCTTGGTAAATTTGGTTGCCTTTTCTAAGGAGCTGAAAGGATTGTACATAATTCCATCATGGCATTAAAAATGGATGCAAACTTCTTCAATATCCCATTCAATAGAGCAATTTTTCCTGTTTTCTTGTTAAATACATTAGATCATAATTGGCCACAGAATCCTCTGTACAAAAAAAGCATAAATGGGGAAAAATAACAGTCTAGTTAAATACGTTGTTAATCAATACATGTTTAGGTCACCACTGTTACTGCGTAAAACAAGCCAAAGCAGAAGTCATAGAATCAACAGTTCCTGTAAATTGTAGATCCAAAGACATGAGCTTGACAGTACAAAATGACAGCTCTCATTGAAATCAGTAGGAAGCTTTACCATAACCAAGATGTTACAGGCAGCCACCTTCCAGATGAGAGCAGTAGCATGCAAGTCGTGAAGGTGCATTTAACTAAGAAGGCGAAGGGGGAAATCACTTTCACTCAAAGCAAGAGAGGCAACTACCTGTGAGGTGACACTGGACATATTCTGGGTTTGGGAAGCAGTGTAACCACCACCCACTTGGAATACCAAGCAGCCCTAAATGGTTTCACAAATAAGAAATTTCCTGTCAACCATACTCTACAGTACAAATATCCATCTGTTTCTGAGAATGTGTGCTATCATCCATGTCCAGTTCTCCTATCCATTTTACTACATGAAACCTCCTAAGGTAATAACCTCAGAATATGCCTGCCACCTCAACGAACCCCATTCCCAGTTGAGTTGCTTGTTTTCAAGGGGACTGAGCTCATTTGGGCTAGGAAATCTATATATGACACACTGGAATCTCTGCAGTTAAATAGCTGGTAGCATTCTGCACCAGGTCCCCATCCTCATACAAAGGTGTTGCCCTATTATTGCTTGACAGTAAATCCCAGTGTGTTCATGGATCCTAAGTACCCATAGGATTAGTGTTTCATACGTGAATCAGGATTGATGTGTGAATCAACACTCATTGCAATATGCTTTTTCTATATTGCACACTTGAACACTGTTCAGCTGTTTTGAACATTTCCTTGACTTTGGCTCTCTTAAACATGGGGCATTCAGGTACTGAAATATTTTACTTAGCTGAAGAACAGACCTGGAATGCTTCAAACCACTCTATAGGGGCTAGAAATATACGGCTGTGTTAGAGGAGGAATGAGCAACTTCAGTGGGTCCACAGGCTAACTTTGTTTGGGGGGAGGCAAAGACCTCTCCAACCACAGACTGAACCAAGACCTTGTGCCTTGCTCTGCGGGAGAATCACTGTTCCTGGGGACTTTAAGAAACAACAATTCTCATTTTTATTACCTTTTCCACAAATGGGAGGTGGGGAAGGGTCTGCAAAAAAGTGGCCCAGGGGTCATATGATTCCCACCTGAGTACAATGATAGGGGATTCAATCCAATATTTTATGAACAGGCTTGTGCAGCAGTTTCTCTCTCCGGTCATTCTCCAAGTAACCTCATGCTACCCCACCATACCAGAGAACTATCATCTCACCTCATTTCCTTTTTTGGGTAAATGTCTTTAGCATGTGGTGGCCTCCCAACTCCAGGCTGCTGGATGAAACAGATTATCTAGATCCATTTCAATCAGGCTTCAGGCCTGGCTATGAGACAGAGGTATCTTTGGCCGGACTGGTAGATGATCTACAAGCAAACTAGAGAGGGGTACTGCATCCTTCTTGGTTCTGCTGTAGTTCTTAGTAGCTTTCAATACTATCAACCATGGTATATTTCTGGGTTGCCCTCTGGGATGGGGCTTGGGGACATTTTTTACAGCGGCTCTGGTTTACCTGCAGGGGCAGACTCACAAGGTGGTGCTGGGGGATGCCAATTCAACATCTTAGCCACTGGCTTGTGGTGTTCCTCAAGGCTCAGTTCTGTCCCCCATGCTGTTTAGTATTTAAATAGAGGTCATTCATAATTTGGGGGTTCAATGTCATCAGTAGGATGATCACACACAACTCTCCACCCAATTTCAAGGAAGCTGTTTCTATATTAAACCAGTGCCTATTATAATGGACTGGATGAGAGTGAACAAACAGAAACAACCAAGACAAGAGAGAAAGGTGCTCCTGGTCAGTCGGAAGGCAGATCCAAGGGATAGGGATTCAGCTTATGCCGGATGGGGTTATGCTTCCTCTGACATCTCAGGTTCACATCTTGACTATATTCCTGGACTCAGATTTGAGCCTGGGTGTCCAGGTTTTGGTTGTAGCCAGCAATGTATCTGCACAGTTAAAACTAGTGTGCCAGCTACACCCGTTCATTGAGACATACCTTGATTACATCCCTTTTGAGCTACTTTAACACATACTATGTGGGCTGCCTTTGGAAACTGTTTGGAAACTTCAGCAAGTCCAAAATGCTATGGCCAGGCTGCTGACTGGGGCTGGTTCCTATGTTTTAACTGTTTTTAATAATGTTTTTAAAAATAATCTTGTTATTTAATACTTTTTATAAACCTTTGTAAACTAATGTATTAGCTTAATCTTTAAAAAAATATTGTAATCCACCTTGAATAGCATCATGGGAGAAGGGTGGGATATAAATTCAATAAATAAATAAAAGTTAATATCACCAGCAGCACCCCATGCAGATGCAGATCTCCTTCCCTCACTCCTTCTCTCATATACACTTTTTATAAGGAAGCAAAGTTTTTCAGGTTTCTGCAACAGTTGTCAAATCCTTCCATCAGTCCTATGCAAAAGAGGATACCCATCTTGGCTATAAATCAGCAGCCACATTTTGCTAGTAGCTCTTACAATACCTGCATTCCACAAACTCGGACTCCCAGTGTGGCTGAGGTGCTCTGTGCACACTTCTTCATCTGTCGAGCAGCCTTCTCTTCCGATGCATCATCCCCATGCTGTCTGGTCCCCATTTTCAGGTCAAGCACACAGGGAAATCTGAAGTGATGTACCACATTCTCTAGCAAAAGGAATTCTGAGGAACTGGTCAAGAAGAATTTCTCTCTCCAAGTGCAAACTACCTTCCTTGATTTCTACTGATATCTTAAGGCCTCTCTCTCCCTCTTGCTCTCTAGAGCACATTCTAGCAGAGAATATACATTCATACAGAAAAGGGGAAGGAACTGAACACAAACTCCTCTCCTTGGGTGATAAAAGGTGTGTGTGTGTGTGGGGGGGGCTCATTCTGAAAGCCATAACCAACTTTCCTTTTTAATGTAGACATCTGGACATTTGTGTTGGACAACATAAAATGGTCAAAAAAAAAAAAAAAAAGGGACTGAAGTCCACAGGTAAACAAAGCAGCACAATTAGGTCTGGAATAAGGCCAATGAAAGTCTGAAGAAGTTTCACTTTTAGGTCAGCAAGGCCTACCAAATCCCTTACCATGAAAAGAATCACTAAGTATATACTAACTTATGCTCTGCCTTTGGAAGGATACTGTAGAGCTTTCTTTCCTTGGACTCTGAACGCATGCGGCTCAACTGTTGTTTGTGGCAACGTAGACTCCATGGATTAAAGGTGATCTTTTCAGAACTCACACTGCTGTTTGCATCTAGCATCTGAAATGGGACATCTGAATGGAAACTCTTCAGGCTCTTTGTGTCCTGGACGCTGTTGACACAATATAATTCACAGGTAAACCTTTGCTTCCATAGATATGAATTAAATTAAAACAGAGGTTAACTTTTGGGTTTTTCAACTCAGCTGCCTTCCCTAAGTGACTTAGTAGGGGAATGGGAAAGTCTACTTGCTTCATCTACTGGCTAGGAACTACCCTCTCTTTGCAGAAGTGTCAGTCTCAAGAGATGCCCAACAGGCAAATACAAATGCATAGTTTTGTCAAACTAAATAGAGGCAGATTAAAAATAACAACCTTTGAATAACTATGTTTGAGCTAATACAAAAGAAGCCGAAACACACTCTACCTTTCTATGCAGTCAGTAGGCAATCCTGCTTTCTCCTCTTTGTGCTCACTGCCACTGCCTGATCGGTTGAGGCTCCTGCGAGAGTGTTTACGACGTGGCTGGTCCCTCTCTGGTGTATCTTCCTGCTCCAAGGCTTCACTCTCAACGTAGGGATATGCTACTAGGTTGATGTAGCCATCACTGTCTCCCTCAAAACAAACGGATACAACACCTGCCAGAAACAAGCCCTATATGTGACATGTCTCAGAGGAAAATTCTTACCAGACAATAACAGCTACAAAGCTAGCATGACCAGGAAGATGCTACTGCTAAGGACTGGATTAGGGATGACTATAAAACAGGTTGCCAGGTGGGGAAAAGGAACAGCAGGAGGTTTTTGCATTTATATGAGCACAGATGTATCAGTGAGGCCAAGAACCTCTTTCCAGTAACTCATGTTCTCTGCTCTAACCAAAGCTTTTTAGCTTGTCACTTTAATCACTCATATGTACAAGAAGTGTTGCAGTACAGTAGTGTTATATCTGATTAAAAGACAATAGTCTTTAAAAATAAAAATGTAGTCTTTACAGTGGGTTGTATAAGCAGTTGCCCATCCAGGTTATAGCTTGAAAGTATCCCAGTTACTTAGTTATTAGGGGAAAACTGGCCAGCTGCGGTCAGAAACAACAAAGGAGGAGGGACATGTTGCAAAAAAGACTGTTACATCCTTTGATGTTGTATCTCTTTGGGTTTATGTATGAAAGTACAGGTTGCATACCTGTAACTGTAGTTCTTTGAGTGGTCATCTGTCAACTCACACAAATAGGGTTAATCTGTGCCTGTGCAGTGCCTCTTTCCGAGCATTCTACAGCGTTCTGAAGAGTTTTGGTGGTAGCCCCGGCTACCTCTGGCAACCCTATATAAGGAGATTGCTGCCGAAACCTGCCAGTTCCATAGGATGACAATGCAACCATCCATGTGAATCAGCCACACATGACAAGGGGAGGATGGGCAGGGATATGGGATCACTTTGAGCCTGTGAGTACCGAGGATGTGGACAGGATTCTTAGGAGTGTTAGGAAGACGACCTGCTCTCTCGATCCCTGTCCCTCATGGCTGGCGGCTCAGGGGAGACCGGTTGTAACTCAAATGTTACACCGGATCATTAATACATCTTTCAGGGAGGGGCAATTTCCATCAAAATTAAAATTGGCCACAGTAAAACCACTATTAAAAAAGCCCTCCCTGGACCCCCTGATGTACAATAATTATCGGCCTGTATCGCTGCTGCCATTTTTGGGGAAGGTGATCGAGAGGGCGGCTGCACTCCAGCTCCAATCGATCCTGGATGAAGCGGATTATCTGGACCCATTTCAAACCGGCTTTCGGGCGGGTTACGGGGTTGAGACTGCCATGGTCGCCTTGGTCGATGACCTCCGTCTGAGCATCGACAGGGGAAGCGTGTCCCTGTTGGTGCTCTTGGACATCTCAGCGGCTTTCGATACCATAGACCATGGTATCCTTCTGGAGCACCTGGCAGAGGTGGGAATCGGGGGCACTGCGCTCCAGTGGTTCTGTTCCTGCCTCACCGGGAGGTTCCAGATGGTGCAGCTGGGAGATGCGTGCTCCGATGAGAGACCCCTAACATCTGGGGTCCCTCAAGGAGCCATTTTGTCTCCCACACTTTTTAACATCTACATGAAACCGCTGGGAGAGATCATCCGGAGATATGGGGCGCGGGGTTATCAGTATGCTGATGACACCCAAATAATTTTCTCTATGTCTCCGACTGATGCAGTGACCGGGTATGGCATCTCTCCTCTCGTGGCCTGTCTGGAGTCGGTAATGGGCTGGATGAGGGAAAACAGGCTCAGTTTGAATCCAGAGAAAACGGAGGTACTTGTGATAGGCTCCCCTGGCCCAGGGATGGCGGTGGTTCCACCTGTCCTGAACGGGGTCACGCTTCCCGTGAAGGACTCCGTACGCAGTTTGGGGGTGCTCCTTGACTCGTCGCTCCACCTTACACCTCAGGTGGATGCGACCGTCAGGAGCACCTGTTATCAGCTTCGGCTGATACGCCAGCTGCGTCCCTACCTGGACCGGGGGGACCTAGAAACAGTAGTACATGCTCTGGTAACCTCTCGGTTGGACTTCTGCAATGCGCTCTACATGGGGCAACCCTTGTACCATACCCGGAAGCTGCAATTAGTGCAGAACATGGCAGCAAGGCTGGTCACTAATACACCTAGGACCAGCCACCGGTCTTAAAAGACCTACACTGGCTGCCTATTCGCTTCCGGGCGCAATACAAGGTGTTGGTTATGACCTATAAAGCCCTAAATGGCCTGGGCCCAGAGTACTTGAAGGACCGCCTCTCTCTGTACAATCCGCCCCGCACACTCAGATCTAGTAGGCAGCAGTTACTGAAAGTTCCAGAGGTTAGATTGCAGAAGACCACCAGAAGGGCCTTTTCGACCTCGGCCCCCATCCTCTGGAACACACTGCCTACTGAGCTCCGTTCGGTAACCTCCCTGGCCCAGTTTAAAAAGGAGCTAAAGACGTTCTTATTCAGACAGGCTTATCCCTAGGCCTGTCTGAGAGCTCCTTTGTAAAAAAAACCCTCTGTGAAGATCTGTGAATTCCCCTTCTCCTGATTCCCCTGTTAGCCATTATTGAGACATCTAGATCTGGCACAGTTTATGTAATTGTATTGATGGTTTTAAATTGTTGATTGTATTATTGTTTTTAATTGTATGGATATATGTTGGAAACCGCCCTGATGCTTGCGAAGGGCGGTATATAAATAAAGATTTTATTATTTATTATTATTATTCACAGATGACCACTCGAGGAACTACAGTTACAGGTCTGCAACCTGTCATTCTTTGTGGTCTCTGAATCACACAACTGGGTGACTGCCAATCTACCAGAAGAAGAAGGCAGGAGTGTTGGTGCAAACAATCAAACTTAACTGAAAAAAACATATATCTAATCAACAAACACAAGTCCAACCTCCCCCCCGCCACTCCAATATGTCATACAACAAAATGACAGAATCAACACAGTTTCAAAGAAAGGGAGAAACCCTGAAACAGTAAAAACACACGACCAAAATAAGGCTGGATTCAAAGGCATTCAGCAATACAACACAGAGGTAGCATTTGACAGTACCAAAATAAGGCTAGATTCAAAAGTATTCAGCAATATGGTACAGAGACAAACGTTCAATCAGTATATTCAAGTAAAGAATGAACAAAGTAAAGCCCTACCAAACATGGTATCAATTCAAGACCTTGAGTCCACTCTGCAATATGAAATAAAAGTCATAGGCCGGGATCAGGTGGCCGTATGGCGAATATTCTCTATCGACATACCAGCCAGGAAAGCATGGGAGGTGGCAACAACCCAGGAATGGGCTTGAACCTGACTCTGAAGGAAGATCTTTTGACCCACTTCATATGACAATTGGATTGCCAATGCCACCCACTTCGAGAAGTGTTGAAAGGAGATAGTCAGTTCCTTTCTTGACATCAAGTAGGAAGCAAACAAACAGTCTGGGGGAGGTACAAAAGGCTACAATCCTGTCCACATAGAAGGCTAATGCCTTCCATACATCGAGATGGTGCCAATGCCTCTCACACTTCGAAGTGGAGTTCTGAAACAGGGAATGCAAAACAATGTCCTGGTTAAGATGGAAGGAGGACACCAGCACAACTCTATCTGGATAGAACTGAAGATATAGGACATCCACTCACAGGTCACAAAGTTTACCAGCACTCTCCAAGCAGTCATGATGGCAACCAAAAATGCAGTCTTCCACAACAGCAACCATACAGAACAAGTTGCCATCAGCTCAAAGGGTCTTCTGCGGAACTGGCCAAGCGCCAAGTTCAAAGTCCACTTGGGTGTCAGGCCGGACACTAGGGGATGAAGGTGTGTGTATCCTTTCAAAATCCTTTTAACATTAAAACATTATGGCCCCCATAATAACAATATTATAACAATATAATTTTTAAAGATCTGTGAACCACTTTGATCATTCCGGAAGAGCGGTATAGAAATAAAGTATTATTATTATTATTATTATTATTATTATTATTATACCCCAGGACTAAAATCTTAACCAAAGGATGTGTAAAACAAGAGGGCTTACCAAGAAACTGAAAATGTGATGAAATGGCAGCTAAGTAACAACAAATTAAAGACAAAGAAAGGCCTTGATTCAACAAGAACAGTACAAAATCCAATATGTGTGATAACTTCTCTCACTGCAATTGGTAGCGCATCTAGGGCAAGATCCGCCATGCCGACAGATTGAAAGTATTGAGATGAGGGTGTCTGGCCTGGTTGTCATACATGGTGAGGAGAGCAGGTCTGCATGGCAACCAAACACACTCTCCTTGAGATAGATGAAGATGTGTGAACCATGGCTGTCTTGACCACCATGGGGCAATCAGGATGCATCTCACTCGGGCCTGATGGAGCTTGGCAATGATCCTAGTTAGAAGAGGGAATGCATACAGTGTGAAGCTATACCAATTGAAGAGGAAGACATCTCCGCAACCTGCTCTGATGTGCTCTGGAACAAATTCCACACACTGAGTGTTTAGAGCCAAAGCAAAAAAAGGTCTAGCTTGGGAACACTCCATTGCTGAAAAATGGGCTTCAGTGCCTTGGGATGGAGCCTCAATTCAGAGCTCAAATTATATTTCAGCTGAGAGCATCTGCAAGGGCATTTTCATTTCCAGGGAGATGGACAACTAAAATGGAGATGTCCCATTGAATGCATCAGTCCCAGAGTCAAATAGTGAGGCAAAGGAAAGTGTGAGATCACGTCCCAACTTTCTGTGTTGTCAGTCAATACTTGCACTACCTTGCCTCTCAATAGAGTTTTGCAGACTCCTGTATTTCCCCCTCCAAAACATGGTTGTCAGATCATCTGTCATGACAATACACTGCTTCGGAAAAACTGGCAAGGCAGACACCATAGCCTCTGGAAAAAAAACATCTCTCAAGCAACTCCATGTAACACAACAGATAGTCCAGCTACAGCCATAGTTTCGACAGCAAAATGTAAAGATGATCAAGGTGAAGAGTGCTCCTTCAATGATTTCTTCTTCTAGTGTTTATACTTTAGGCCAGTCTGCACCTCAGTCTCAAGAGACCTGCCCAGGATCAGTGGATGATATGAAGATTTATCTCCGGTACCGTCCCTGGCCTTCTTAGCTGGAGTATACAAGTTCTCAACCAAAGTACTTGAGGTCTTTTGCTTAGAGGTACCAACATCTGTCAGAACCAAGGTCATCTTTTCCATAATCAATGCCCACTTCTTTCAAGACAAGGTTCGATGTCAAGTATCCACTTTGATTCTCAAAGATTGTTTAAGACTCTCAGGCTCTTGTGATTTCAAAGCCTATTTGTACAGAAGAGCTGTAAGGCAGTACTGTGTGTTGTGTCTGGCCTGCTGTGTGAACACCACACATTGTGCACATGAGGAAATGATACGGGACTCACCCAAACACTGAAGGCATCTCAAATGCCCATCTTGTCCTGGAATCTTAGCAGCTCATTTGACACACTTCTTAAAAGAAGCAGTGGTACTGAGAAAGCCTTGAGGGCTAGCGTAGCTAGAGAGCCCACACCAACAATCTTCAAGAAACATCTTCCAATTCGAGTACACGAACACTGTTCCTGATGAGGCAGCTGTAGTAGCGGATGAAAAGAAACTGGCAGGTTTCAGGAGGAAGCCCCTTATTTAGGGCTGCTAGAGGGAGGTAGGGCTACTGCCCAAACTTTTCAAAATGCTATAGAATGCCCTGAAAGAGGCACTGTACAGGCGCAGGACAACTCATTTGTGTGAGTCACAGAGATCATGAAGAACATGTATGAACAGATAAATAAGCATATCCGTAGGAAGTGCAATGCTTTAGCACTTACACTGCAGACTCAGCTGCAAGATGCAACCAGTTTTATTATGGGGTTTGAGACTTTTTGTGAAGGAATCCATCTCTGGGATAACACACTCTCCTGCTCTAGGCCACTGTCTAGAAAACATTATGGCCCCCATAATAACAATAAACACCAAAACTAAAATCTTCTTACACAGATAATACATGGAATAAGTTTGAAAGGGTTACCTTTAAATTGCTGGAATTTAAATTCCAGATCAGCACAGCTCTCCTTTTTGAACTGTCTCAGATTTACTGGGAACCTGAGACAGAAATCTACACTGGAATGGTAGTTAATATACTTTACAATCAGAGATCTATCTGCATAGCCTATGATAGTGCAGCAAGTAAATATTTCGCTGTATTTGGTATAGTTTCAGCTGTAGCTCATATCCATATAATCTGTGCCAAGAAAATGTCTTCCATGTGTTCATAGGTCACTTTGTCAATTTGTTTGCACAATCAGTTCTTGAGAATCAGCCTTAAAACTAATTGGAAAGGCTTCAGGTTGAGATCCAACCTAAGTTTCTTATATGAGACAGGATACTGTTTCAGTATTAAAGAAAGAAATTTTGTCATATGCCATACCAACGGGAGAAATAGTAGCCTGGCTTTCCTTTGTCCTATTTCTACATTGCCATTAATTTAAAAATGTAAAGAATATTAGACTCTATCAAAAGAATACACACATTTGAGAAGAGTCATCCTCCTTTGCTGTAACACCTCATCCCCCCCTACTCTGTGATACAATCTCATTTATAAAGAAAGCTGTAACCATTCATGGTATTCCATCTCCCTTCTATAGACTTGGTAATAAAATTCATGCCGCCTATCAATGTTTTTGTTTAAAAACAGCTTTCAAGTTCCAGCAGTTGGTAACTGTGGTTGTCGCACACTTCAAGCTTTGTTTCCAAGCCCAAAAATGTTTTGGAAAGAATGTGAACACATTATGCACTCCTATCTGTTTCTGAACTTACACCATGTTTGTTTTTAAGAGACTGTGAGAGATGATCTCAGGGCCAAGCAGCTTTGCGCAACTAGACACAATAAAAAACCCTGAACATAACTCCTGAACAGTGACCTCCATAGGCAGGAAGTCCTAAGTGGCCATTTATTTAATTTATACCCCATCTTGCTCCCAGCATGAGATTCAAGGCACCTACTATAAAGCTAAACTTTTTACTATAGAATAACTACATTTTCAAATGGAACAGCTATCTTTTCCTGAAGATGTGAAATACAAATTCTTCTTTTGCATTCACTTACAACCATACAATTAAGGTCCAGTGAATAAAAACAAGAATACCTCCATGCGATGCAGTCTTCCAGCCACAGGCCCATGCAGGATGTATGTTTTCTGGCAGCAAACATCCGTGAGCTCAGTGATATATTTTTTACTTGCCACACCTAATTCTGCACCAGGAAGCTGCACACACTGAATGCCTCACATTATTTTCTCTGGAGGCTGAGGACACGGGACCATGATATAGCAACAGCAATAGCATTTCTATACTGCTTATCAGTGAACTAGCACTCCCTAAGTGGTTTACAATGTATACGCCAACTGCCCCCAACAAGCTTGGTACTAATTTTACTGACTTACGAAAGGATGGAAGGCTGAAAGGACCTTGCAGCTCTCCTCTATGATCAAACTTAGTGTTGTGGCTGCAATACCAGCATTTAACCACTGTGCCTCCAGGGCTCCTTGATTAGAAATTAAGCATGTGTAAGCCACACTACAGACTGCAACCTTGAGCAACCCTGTATCTAGGATACAGAAGTGAGATCTACTGGACTAAAAAGGGTTTATTCGAACTAAACATGCTCTGGACTGGGCTCTAAAACTACCTTTCACCAGCAACAACATTCTGTGAGATAAAACGTTTAGCAAACAATACATCCCAGCTGTCTCACAACATGAAATTATGGTTCTTGTAAACCCAGTCTCTTAAAAATACACGAGAGGATGTCACGTGGATCCTGCCTGTAACTATCAGGAGTAGATAAATCACAGATAATACCCAAAAGGTTCTGAATATCAGTAAGATTCTCCAAAGGTGTTAGGTGCCTCACCTTTGTACTCAGGTGTGAATTCCTTCATTTCTGGAGGCAGCGATTCATAGAAGCGCTGTTCTCTGGTGATGAGAGGCTTGCACACAGTGTGATCATCATAGCGCATCATGCTGCTGTGGCCACCCACTTGATGGATAAAAGGCTCCAGCAGGACCCCTCGGCCTCCTGTGTGGGTCGTGTTCTTGCCGTGCTTCCCCACCTCCATGGTTTGACAAACACACATTGCGTAGGACACCCGTCACACACTTGAGGCATGGAGAGAGCTGCATGGGGTGGAAGGAGCAGTTTCTCAAGGAGTGAAATCACCACCACTCAGAGAGCCCAGTAAGTAAACATGTGTCTGAAGTCTGCAAAACAGAGAAAATTCCATCAAGCTTGACCAGAAGCCCTAGGATCTTAGATGCACATACACACTTATACATGCAGCACATTCTTACTGCCTCCCAGAAAACTAGCCATAGTACTAGGTTTTCGCATGGTCCACCTGTAGATTACTCACAACCTACCTTTTTTGACAGCTGTATTACCTTTACTTCTGTTAGTGCTAAAGATGATTGAAAAGGGTTTGGAAGGCTTTTCTACAATCATCCCTTTACAAATTTTAGCATGTTCCTGTTGTCTTATTAGGACAAATGCCAGCAGATCCCAATGCAAGTGACATGTCACAGGCACTAGAGCTGTATCCAGGAGACCTGGAAATCACTACTGTCTCAGAGGTGCTCCAACTACCTTGGCCAGGTTTTCACTGGTCCTCCATGTCCAGAGAAGACGAGGCTGCTTGCTTGCAAGACATGTGTAGTGCAGGTCCTCTTGTATCTAGGATTGAAAACATCAAGCCTAACATTCTTCCTGGATTAAACAATAGATAGATTTACATCAAGTAATGGACTGTTGAAGATTTTAGCATTGTTTGCTGGTATTTTCTGGGGGGTTTGATTAACAATTCTTCGACTTTATAATTTGTATAGTATTGTGTTGTTCTGTGCATTTTTTTTGACCTTATATGGAGTTCTGACAGAACACCTAATTGAGCTGTTTATTCTCTCCTTTCTCAAAGGATATTAACCCTGGCTCTCAATCAAACTTTGCTGCAGCACCATCATTCAGCAGATGAATGAAACAGACTGTTGTTTATTTTGGAGTCTGTGCACTACACATATGGGTTCTACTCCAGCATACAGCCGTGTTTTGGAAGTTTCTGGAGCTAAGGATTTTGGTGAGAACCCTCTCTCTACTTCCTAATGCCAATGCTTTAAATTTAAGATGCCTTATTCTGGGGTCCTTTCACACTGCACAGATTTTAATATCACTATGACTCCCATTTTTCCAGACAGAAACCTGAGATTTGCAGTTTAGAGAGGGGCATTTGGAATTCTCAGCCAGGGAACTATAGTGCCTCCCAAAACTACAAGTCACAGGATTCCAAAAGACGCAACCACAACTGTTAAAGAAGAATCACTGTGCTACAACTGTGTAGTGTGAAAGGGCCCCTGGTGAGAAAATAGTCCAACATCTCATACTGTAGTTTCTATTGGCGTATGCTGCACATTTGTCCCAAATAAGGTATTTAAGGTATTTTTCAAATAATGGAAATGCTGCACAATCAGCTGGTTTTAGAAAGCATGTAAATACTACATGAATAACTGGGAGAAAGAACATTTTAAAAGAACCCAAGAGAACATAACCTTTTCCCTTAAAATGTCCCATTGTGGATAAGATAACTCTTACATATTCGATATTATTGGAAATGTAATGCAAAGTAATACCAAAGTATGGGATAATTTGGGGGGAATACTTTTTGTTTTTACAAAGCAATGTGTAACACACAAAGCTGGAAACTTGCATGGCACTTCTCAGCCCTTGCCTGTCATATGGTACTGCACATGTACATTTTCTAACACCTTCCAATTTAATTTTCTAATGTGACAGTTTCCTGCTTTTCACAAAACAGATTGTGCCAACCATACACCGAAACTTCCTTGAAGGGTACATGATTTATCATCCCTTTCACAGTAAAGACGTGCTTCCCATATCTCAACATGAGGCCAAAATAGAAGATGACTGAGGCAGAAAAAATGATTTCAGTCTACTCCAACTGCCAAACAGATAGGTAGCTATAGCAGAGCTCTGATTTGGCTAGTGATCCTGTGTTAAGCTGATCAGACTTGGGGAAAGTATCACAAGCTCAGGTGCTGATGTGTGTGTGATGGCTGTCCTACTTGTTGAGAAGACAATTTGTACATTTGAAACATGAATATATTCCCAGTTGCCATGAGGAATCTCTTCTTTATGTGGGGCATTTGATAAAGCAGGTGAAGGAGTAAGTCCCAGACATATAATAGGTGCCCATTTTTCAGGCATGCATACTGCACTTGGGTTGCAATTTAAATGCTACCATTCTTGCTATGAGACTGATGCAAGAATGAGAGGATGGAACAATTGCTACTGCCCAAGTCTTCATCCATTTTCTGACTGACAAGGTCTGTAACAGTTGGCCAAAGAGAAAGGCTATATCCTACAACAGATCTAGCAAGAGAGGTTACTGCTTCCAGAACACAAAATCATTCTCTTCTCTTCATTCCTCCTCCAAGCTACAAAACTATTCAATGCCTTAGATCTCAGGAGCAAGGATTCTGAATTTCGAAGGAAGCAGACTCAAAGGACTGAGGGGGTTCTCCTTTCAAAAGGCAGGATTCAATGCTATGAACTTGCTTTAGCCCTGCCTCCAAGATCATGAGCTACCATGCATTCTTTTCTTTGTTGTCAGGAATTAAGATGCTGTTCACAACTCATCATCAGACAATTGACATTTTAGGCAATAGTGGCTACATATATATCCATTTTAAAGTAAAAGATAAAATAGTTTCTTGTGGGTTTGGTTTTTTGGGCTATGTAGCCATGTTCTGGAAGAATTTATTCCTGACACTTCACCAGCATCTGTGGCTGGCAGCTTCAGAGAATATTGGCATGGAAGTGAGTGGGATATATATAAGGTATACTGTGTGACCCTCGGTTGAGAGGAACATCAGGAATAAACTCTTCCAGAACATGGCCACATAGCCCAAAAAACCCACAAAAAATTATGGATGCCGGCCGTAAAACCCTTCAACTTCACAAAAGATAAAATACTAGTATTATAAACAGTCCTTACATTATAATTCTGACACATTTAATCACATCAGCTCATGCTATAGATTTTATAAAATTGGATTCTTTGCATTTTAGCTTGTTTAAAAAGGCAGTTTCTTCAGGATGCAGTAGCTCAGCAGTTAAGACTCTGATTCTGACGACTGTAAGATCAGCAGGTCAGTGCGGTGAAACAGACGAACAGGAAGAAGTGGCTAGAACCGCTCCTGGCCCAATCACCCCAGAGCCCACTGCTGCAATCCCAAATGGATCACGGCAAGAAATGGAAAAAATCTGCTCCTTTTTGGGCTGCCTTAGTCGGCCCTGGCACAGCCTCATTGCAGCTTCTGTGTGGGTTGGGGCTGGGTCATGTAATCGCCACGTCCCCAAGCTGCGCAGAAGCTGGCTTTTTAAGCCTATCTGTTTTAGGCCTCAGCCGTTCGAGGCCCAAGCACTACATGATGGAGTGAGCTTCCATCACTAGTCCTAGCTTCTGCCAACCCAGCAGTTCAAAAGCATGTAAAAGTGCAAGTAGATAAATAGGTACCACTTCGATGGGAAGGTAACAGTCATGCTGGCCACATGATTCAGAGTAGTCTTTGATAATGCTGGGTCTTTGGCTTAGTAACGGAAATGAGCACCATCCCCTACAGTTGGACACAACTTGACAGCCTTGTCAAAGGGGAAACCTTTACCTTTAAAAGGATAGAAGCCCTACCAGCTGTTCAACTGCCCCTTGGGACTGATTCTTACTTACAACCAGAACATGAAAAACACTAGGCAAACTCCTGCACTTTTGGAATTCTCTAGAAGACTAGAAGAATTTCACATATGTAATGCAGACATCTGATCTTGACAGCTAAGCAGAGTCTGCCCTGCTTAGTAATCAGATGGGAGACCACCAACCAAGTGTTGTAGGTTATTTCAGAAGAAGGAATTGGCAAATCCACACCTGAGTATCCCTTCCCTAAAAAAACACTATGAAATTGCCATAGGTCAACAGGCAACTTGAAGACACATATGAACAATGCAGGTAGAAGCCGGCATGTGGATCTACTGAGATATTAGCCTGAATGTAACAAAATCACACTAGAGGATGAAAAGCAGGCCTGTACAATGTACAGCCCAGAGGCCGCATATGGCCTGCCACAGGATTTCAGGCAGCCTGTGAGCATGTTCCTCCGCCAGTCAGCCTCCTCCTGAGGAGAGGGCATGCAGAGGAGGGGGGCGGAGGGGTGAGCACTTGCCCTGCAAGTCTCCTTCGGCACCCAATTTTCTCCTGAGGAAAAGGACGGGCAGAGGAGGAGCAGGAAGAGGACAAAGACAGATGAACAGTCGCCCTGCCCTGCAAGGCTCCTCCACTGTTCTGCTTTCTGCTGAGAAGGCTGGGAGGAGGAGGGGGGCAAGGCTCCTCTGCCGCCTGGCTTTCTCCCAAGGAGAAGGCCAGGTGGCAACAGAGAAGATTCCTCCTCCAGCCTGCTTTGTCCTGAGAAGGCCAAGCAGAGGTGGCAGAGGAGGATGGGCGAACACCCACCCTGCAAGGCTTTTCTGCTGCTCAGCTTTTCCCTGGGAAGGACAGGTAGAGGAGGAAGAGGAGGATAGGCAAATGCTCCCCTGTAAGACTCTTCCTTTGCCTACTTTCTCCTGAGAAGGCAGAATGGCAGAAGTGGAAAAGGGGCAAATGCTCACCTCTCAAGGCTTCTCTGTCGCTCAGCCTTCTCTCGAGGGAAAGTTTGGGTGGAGGAGGAGGACAGGCAAGGCTGCTCTGCCATTCAAGTTTCTCCTGAGGACAGGGCTGGGCAGAGGAGGAGAAGAACGGAATTAATAGTAATTAATTACAATTAATATTATTAATATTAATAATTAATATTTAATTCAAACCTTTATGCGACCCAAAAAAGCTTAGCTTATTTTAATTTTGGCTCCCAACTACTGTCAAGTTGTGCAGGTCTGATGTAAAGGCCCCCTTTCTCCAGACCAGTGGCATCACTAGGGGGGTGCAGACCACACTGAGTGATACTCTTAAGGGGGATTGACACCACTACTCCTCAAACACCCTACCTTTTGACAGAAACAGGCTGTGGCATTCACCTGCTTCTCTTTAAAATACTTTAAAAGATGGTGGGAGTGGGGTGAAGTTCAGTGGGAGGAGAAAGGAGCGGCCCCAGAATTTTTTAAAATTAAATTTCAAAATTTTAATTGTTATTCTTTTTTAAAGAATTTTTATTCTTTTAAAATTTTCTTTAAAAACATCACATTTTAACAAAATCTTCACTATGTACTGTATATGTAAATACATTTAAATTGTGCATATGATATTGTAAATTGAAGGTATACTTTTAATTTTGCTAGTTGTTTATGTCACAACTATTAGCATTACATTCAGTGGTATATGGGAATTACAATTTACAAGTAACATTAGCGCAAGAAAGCATTATTAAGGATTCTGTATGGTGTGGTATGGGAGGAGGTCAATGGGGGTAGTGGTGACATCATGAGTTACTGCACCGGGTAAAGCCAACCCTAGTGACACTACTGCTCCTGACTAATATATTACTTTGTTGAGATTGCCAACGAATGTTACTTTCACAACCAATTTTTAAAAAAAACTTCAAATACTAAAGCAAAGTTTGAGATGGAACTGCTTAAGGAAAAGATACAATTCAACACCACCTGAACAATCAGATCAACCCCAGAAGATGCTTTTAAAAGCTTAAGGGGTGGAGGAGCTTAAGCCTTATACCAGTTATTCCATAAAAGAGAGATGCATATTAAATTATTTTTGTCTTATAAGATGAATTGCAAACATAAACAAAACTTATTTTTTGCCAGTTGTATTTTTGTGTCCTTAAGTCCACACGTGCCAAAATTCACATCCAGAATTCCAGATGAGGAGCCCAGTTTTAATGCATTGAGTACACTCATCCCTCCATATTTGCAGCTTTGATATTTGCGGATTTGATTATTCACGGATTTGATTAATATGTTCTCTCTAGGATTATCTAGGTCCTCCAGCACTTGTTTGATTGCTATGTTCTCTCTAGGAATATCTAGGTCCTCAACCCATCCACTGAACCTCTCTCTGCTCCTGTGTAATGCCAAGTCAATTAAGAACAAAACTCATATTTTATATGATTTGTTTACATCCTGATCTGGCATGGATAACGGAAACTTGGCTGGGGGATGATAGTAGCGTAATGTGGAGGCAAGCTCTCCCAGCCGGGTATACCGTCAGCAAGCAGGTGAGGGAAAGTGGGTGGGGGGAGGAATGGCTATAGTCCATAAGAACAACCTTATCTTGACCAGGATACCTCTCCGAAACTTAAAACCACATCAAGGATATGTACTTTTGCCTGAAGGCAAGGGATAGTCTAGGGGATTCTGTTGGTATACCGACCACCCTGTTGCTTAACAGACTCCCTAGCCAAGCTGACACAACTGGTCTTGGAGCTGATGTTGGAAACTCCCAGGCTTATCGTCCTGGGGGATTTCAACATTCCCCTCGAGATCAGTTCTTCAGGTCTAACAGGTGCAGCTTGGGAGTTCATGTGTGCCACGACCAACATGGGCCTATCCCAGGTTGTCTCTGGGCCTACGCATTGCACAGGTCATACCCTTAATGCGTTTTTTTGTTCGGAACAGGAACATCTGTGGGCAGAGGTCATTTCTACCTCCGCTCTGTCATGGACAGACCATTTCCTGGTCAAGGTTGGACTTAAGGCCATTCTTCAGGGCCCCCCTGGGGGTGGTGGACCTACTAGGTTCCAAAAAGCCTTAGAGGGTATAATGGGTGGTAGTGACGGTGATTCTGTCAAAGCCTTGGTATCCACCTGGAACAATGATCTTACTAAGGCTATAGACACTATCGCTCCTGAGCGTCCTTTCCAGCCTGCTTCTAATAGAAATCCTTTGTATACTGAAGATCTTAGAAGGATGAAATGGTCTGGACAACAACTAGAGCACCGCTGGTGTTAAGACTCGGCGCTTATCCGACAAGACACGTCATAGGACTTTTTTTAAAGCCTATCGAGTGGCAATAGATGCAGCAATAGATGCAGCAAAGAAGCGGAGGTTCTGTTCTGCATCTATTGCTCTGTGAAGTCTCGTCCAGCAGAGCTTTTCAAGGTGGTACGACTCCTTCCACCCTGAACCCCATTACAACCTACAGAGGCCTGCTGCAACGTTTTAATAACTACTTCACAGATAAAATCTCTCTGATAAGGGCTGACTTAGACGTATTAGTACAGAAACGAAAAGAGACGTGTCCAGTGGCTCCGTTAATGAGGTTTTATTGGATCAATTTTGGTCTATGAGTACTGAGGACGTAGAAAGGCTGCTCGGAAAGGTTAAAAAGACCACTTGCCCTCTTGATCTCTGCCCATCCTGGCTAGCTATCCAGGGAGGCGAGGCAACTTTGAGTTTATTAAGATCAATAATTAACACCTTCTTCAAGGAAGGATATTTTCCAGCCAGTTTAAAAATGGCTGTGGTTAAATAGCCTGGAGAGATTCAACTACTGGCCAGTTTCTCTTCTTCCGTTTTTGGGCAAGGTGATTGAGAGGGCAGTTGCAAACCAACTCCAAGCAGTCTTGGATGAAACCGATTATCTTGATCCATTTCAAACTGGCTTCAGGTCAGGATACGGAGTGGAGACTGCCTTGGTCGATGGTCTCCATCTGGGCATTGACAGGGGAAGTGTGACCCTGTTGGTGCTCTTGGACCTCTCAGCGGCCTTCGATACCATCGACCATGGTATCCTTCTGGAATGCCTGAAAGAGTTAGGAATCAGCGACTGTGTTGCAGTGGTTCTGGTCCTACCTCTTGGGCAGATTCCAGATGGTGTCACTTGGGGACAGTTATTTATCCAAGAGGGAGCTCAAGTCGGCTATTCCTCAGGGTGCAATTCTGTCCCCAATGCTGTTTAACATTTACATGAAGCCGCTGGGTTAGATAATCTGGAGACATGGGGCGGGGTGTTATCAATACTCTGATGACACCCAAATTTGTTTCTCTATGTCTCCGACTGCTTCCATGACCTAGCAAGGCATCTCCCCTCTGAATAACTGTCTGAGGTCAGTAATGGATTGGATGAGGGAAAATAGACTTAAGTTGAATCCAAATAAAACAGAGATACTCGCTATAGGAAACCCTGCACCGGGTATGGAGATATGTTCACCAGTCTTGGACGGGGTCACATTTCCCCTAAAGGACTGTGTCCGCAGCTTGGGGGTACTTCTGGATTTGTCGCTTCAGCTGTCTTCCCAGGTTGATGCGACAGCTAGGAGTGCCTGTTATCAGCTTCGGCTGATACACCAGCTGCGACCCTACCTGGAGCAGAGGGACCTAGAAACGATTGTACATTCACTGGTAACCTCTCGTCTTGATTTCTGTAATGCGCTCTACATGGGGCAACCCTTGTGCCAAGTTCGGAAGCTGCAACTGACTCAGAATATGGCAGCCAGGTTGGTTGTAGGTAAAGGTAATCCTCCCTATTACACCTATATTGAAATCTCTTCATTGGCTGCCTATTAGCTTCCAGGCTCAGTACAAGGTGTTGGTTATTACCTATAAAGCCCTACATGGCTTGGGTCTAGCATATTTGAGGGAACGCCTTCTCCCATACAATCCTTCCCATGCACTTAGGTCCTCTGGGAGGAACCTACTCCAGCCAAAGAAAACCAGGCTGGTGGTGACTTCTCAGAGGACCTTTTCAGCTGCCACTCCTAAAATATGGAATGACCTGCTGGAAGAGATCTGCCATATTTCATCTTTGAAGGCGTTTAAAAAGGCAATAAAGACGGATCTCTTCCAGCAGGCCTTTCCAGACTAACCTCCAGCTGAATTAACCAAATTGATCCATTCACTCTTTTACTGCCTCTCCTGATGGTCTCTTGGAAGAATTCGACCTGTGTCGATCCTTAGTTACAAAATTTGTAACTAAGGCGGGATACACACCGCCATATAGTACGTACTGTATACGTACTAGGGTTAGAAAGGGGCGGTGCTTCCGCACCCCCCTAACCCTAGTACGTATACAATACGTACAAGATGGCACCGGCCCTTCTACATGGCCGATGCCATCTTTACGTACTGGACGCATAGCGTCCAGACGTGTCGCGGCGCTAATGACGTAGCGAATGCACCCTTGGCGCTTCGCTACGTCATCCGTGCGCCGCAGAAAGAAGCTCCGAAATGGAGCTTCTTTTTGCTCCGCGCGGGAGCCGCGCGGTTTGGATGCTGCGGCTCCCTCACGGAGCAAATGGCGCCGGCGGGGGAACGCCGCAAAGCGGCGGTTTGTATCCCGCCTAAGTACCCTGTATTGGGGATATTGTATTGTGTCTTGATGTTTATGTGTAATTTTATCAGAAGGAGGGAAGGTTAAGAGAATTAGGGAAATTTTTATTATTGTCTGTATATCTGTTTTATTGGATTATTGTTACTTGCCTAGATGCCGGAAGGGAGAGGCAGGATATAAATAAATAAATTATTATTATTATTATTATGTCTGTGATCAATATATGCCGGAGGTTGACCACAGAATTGCACTGGAGGACCTACAGATGTTAGAGAAGTGTTCTGTTGCACTGAAAGACCTAGAGATTGACAATATTCTACAGTCGGCCCTTTTTATACACAGATTTTTTATACATGGATTCAAGCATCCACGGTTTGAAAATGTTAAAAAAAAGTATAAATTTCAAATATCGAACCTTGATTTTCCATTTTTTTAAAATAAAATTGTATATGTCATTATATTTAATGGGACTTGAGCATCCACGGATTTTATTATACATGGGGGATCTTGGAACCAAACCCCAGCGTATAACAAGTGTCCACTGTACTAGACATTTGTAGCTCCTCCAGTGCAGTTCTATGGTCAGAGTCTGTCGGAGGATGTTTTTGTTATTTGTGTTTTTTCCATATTAACGGGGGGTCTTGTGCCCCTAACCCTAGCAAATATGGAGGGACAAGTGTACTTACTATTTACATATGGATTCCAAAGTGTCTGCATCACACATAACAGCTTGGGTACTACAGAATTAGCTTTTGACTATTTTCTGTATGCAACCACACCTTGGCTCCCAAACAATATACAGCATTAAAAATAAAACACAGAAACCTCCATTATCCTTCAATCCTCAAATCCATTCCAAGGGGATATCCTTATGTTCTTATAGTATTTTGGTGGCTGCCAAATGAAAAACATTACTAACACCTAAATGACTACTGAAAACATTAATTTCTCTGGTCCGTTTTGCAAAGACAACTCCTCTCCACAAAACCACTTCACTACAAGTAAACAAACAGAAACCTCTGACCTAATCAAAACATGAATTTGGGCTGAGGAGCATTAACAAGAAATGGGGAGGGGGTGGGTTAAGCATCTGACCATCATCCTATAACCCTACAGATAAACCAATACTCCCTATACATAAGTGATAGCTGTTTCAGCCATATGACCTTGTCTGCAATTTGCTGTCATCTGTTTAAGTCCCTGCTACAAATCTCTCATCTGAAAAGGTGAGCTTGGCAGATACCTGGGACAGGGCGTTTTGTGTGGCAGCACCCTACTGTGGTGCCCTCCTCATTAATCATCCATTGGACAGCTACCATTCTTCTGCCAGATTTTTAATTGTTAATGCCATTCTCTGACCCCATTGCTGCTCTGGTTTTACTTTAATCAAGATTTTTTCCCCTTTTCTTTTTTATTTAGACACCACGGAGACCACTTACTAAGTAGCATGCATTTCCTAAATAGACAAATAAACAAATATGGGTTGACCTATCACAACTGCAAAACTATTAGACTCTTTGTAGCTACCTAATAGATGTCCAATCTCAATAATTAATTTAGAAAGTAAAGCTTGAGAGACCCAAAAATGAAGTTACAATTCTTTAAGTAACTAAGTAAAATGTGATGTGACAAATATACTGGTGCTTGGCTTAGAGGTTTATATGGATTTAAACCAAGGAGAAAGGTTTATTCATTCTTTATGTGCTTGTATACATTACATACATTAATATCTATAGTATAAATCCAGCTCTTAGTAGTCTTAAAATAAAGCAAATCCATGCCAGAAATGGCATAAGAGAGAAGCATTACTGAAATAATAAATGCCTGCCACATAAATACATTTCTTTAATTAGATAACAATCAGTTCTATTCAGCATTTCATTACAATAATATTTTGCTTGATTTACAAGGAACATTGAAATATTCTTTGACTTCTAAAGTGCTTTCAAGGTTGAAAATGCAGAGGAAACCAAAGCACTGAGTTTGCAAGACCTGAGCAGGCTGTTAATAACAGGCTCTTAGATATCTCTTATTCATATGACTACCATAAGTAAAAGCTTACTTGATAGTATATAACATCAACAAAGGCAGGCTAATAACTCATTCAGAGTGCAAGCTGCATTTAACCAGCATACAAAACCAGTCAAGCAAAGTCACAATTCTATTATTCGAGAAGCTGAAAGCTTCTCCTTCACGTACTTTCCCTGTCCCCAATGGGACAGACTTTAAAACAGCATACACTAACAACATGCTGGGCAATCTTGCACCCAGTCAACATATACTGGCTTCAACAAGTGCAGAACAATTTCAGGGTATTGATGTGTCACAGGAGATCAAATTCTACTTTAGTGGATCATAAGGCTGTCAACAAATAATTGGGAACTGCTGATAAAGCCCATTCCTTCTGACTGCTAGACATAACTGGAGACAAACCATGCTAAGGGGACGCTGTAAGATCAAAGCCACGGAGAAGGTGGACTAGGAACTCCAGTGCAAGAAACTGGTGAATTTGCACTTTTGGAGAGGAAGGGGAAAAATAATCAGTTAAGAAGTGAAGATCTTCACCAGGCATAGGAAGTCAAATATAGTGCTGAATGGACTACAAATTCCAAAGTTGGATTTATTTCATTTACTAAATATTTCTATCCTGCTCTATATCACAATTATTCTAGTACTTTGATTTGTATATATTGCTTGGATCCAACCTGTTATTCTATCTCCCATATTCATCCTTTTCAAAATTTCTGAAATCACATTCCAGTTCACATTATCAAATGCCTTCTGAAAATCAATTAATATCAATGCTATTTTTTTTCTCATTATGTAGCTCATGTTCTATTAGGTCTAAAACACACCTTACATTATCCTTTAAATGCCTTTTGGGGAGGTATCCACGTTGGTCCTCGTGTATCCAAATGTTCAACACTTATTTCTGTACCATCTTTCTTAATTAATGTAATATTTGCTTCTTCTCAAGTGTGTGGTAGAGTATCCTTTTTGATGTCATTCATTAAGTCTGTCAACAGGCTTATCGGTATATCTTGTAAATAATGTATTGCTGTCAGGGCATCTGGGCCTGGGGCTTTGCCATTTTTACTTCTTTTAATCGCTTCTATTATTTCATTTTGTGTTATTGATTGGGTCAAAAATAGCCTTTATTCTTCATTTATGACAGGAATATCACATTCCTGTCATAGGTATTTCTTAATTTCCTCACTGTCTATATTTTTATCTTTAAACAGCTCTGAATAATATTTCTCAAAACCTTTTATAATTTTTCTTTACTCAATATAAATCTTTTTCCCTTCGTTAATTTTTGTTATTAATCTATTTTCTCTTTCTTTTTTCATTTTTCTTACCAGCCATGTGTTTGGTTTGTTGGCATTTTGGAAATAACCATGTTTAATATATCTGTACCTTACTCTCTTTTGTTAGGTCCTTGGTTACCGTATTTGTTTTCTTAAAGTTTTAATTCTTAAAGTACCTTTTTATTTTGAGGTTTCTAATGTGTTTCTTGTTCTTTATTTCAAATTTCCTCATTGATCTTTTGCATTCTTTTTTCTCTTTGATTTTTTAGTCTAATGTTTTGTTGAATGAAAAACCCCTCATGATCGCATTTGAAGCATGCCAGATCATCTTCTTATCTGTAATTTCCTTAAAATATCTTATCTAAAGTATAGTTTGCTTTTTCTATTATATTCGTATATTTAAGTAAGTCACCATTTAATTTCCAAATGAAATCTTGAGATCTATTTGTTTTTACGGTTAACGAAATAGTGGTGTAATGGTTTGAGCACTGGAGTACCACTCTGGAGACCAAGGATTGACTCCTCACTTGTCCATGGAAACTCACTGAATGACCTTGGCCAGGTCACTCTCTCTCAGCCTCAGAAGAAGGCAAAGGCAAATCCCTTCTGAATAAATCTTACCAAGAAAACCTAATGACAGGTTTGCCTTAGCTCAGGGTCACCAGAAGTCAGAAACACCATGAAGGCAAACAACAAGAAAGAGTGATGTAATAGTCACCAAAGGCAAGAAATCTCCCAAACAACTTTCAGAAAGCACATTGTCCACAGTCCAGCAATACCGTTATCTCCAGAATGGGAGCAGGCATGTGAAAGTACTTAACAAATTGCTTCACTTCTTTTTCCAGTGGAGCACTGACCTTTATTTAACAGCAAAAAATAAAAAAATAAACCCCTTCAGAAATGATGTGTAATGCAATACATCCACCTAATGTACAGTATATTATCTTTACCTACTAATAAATCCATCTGTATATCTAGGTCTTCATCTATCCTACTACATCTTTAATAACTTACAGTATATTTAGGGATATTCCAGCCCAAAATATATTTCAGGCCCCATGTCCAGGTACTTGTTTCTTAGTGTTATAACACAGCAGTATTAGCACAAGATCACACCAACAAAGACAGGTTCTATTTACAGTTCTCCCTATACAGCATGATTCTGGAAGCTTACTTTTACATTGCAGAGTTTTCAAGATATGTTTCTCATCTTCAGCCTTCAAAAAGGCTAAGAGCCAATTCACGTAACTGCTGAGGCCATGGCATTTGGCAGGAAAGGTACTTGAAAATCCTGCATGGGCTAGCTCCATATTCATATTCTGTTGTGTGCATCTGTGACTGGGAATATGAATCAGTTTCTGTTATGTCATTACAAATTCTGTTTTTTATGACTCTCCCAATATAATTGGCAGCTCTAGCCAGGGAAGGTTTTTGAAATAGATTTGTTTTAAACTGTTTTAATCCTACAGATTGTTTAATTATATTTTAACAGAAATATTGTATATGTTTTACCTATCTGTTTTCATCTCTATATATTTTAATTTCTGTAAGCTGTCTCAAGTTCCAGAGGCCCTTGGAGGTGCTTAATTTGGTGGAGAATATGGGGCCAAAATGAGATACAGTATAGCCAGCATTTTGCACTACAAAGCTAGAAATACTCGGTCAGATCTATCCATTCAGTCTAGAATTATATATTCTTGCTGTCAGAAGAAACCTAAGGTCTCTGACGCATTATTTCCTATCATGCCACCAGATTCTTTTGAGCTGGAGTTGCCTGGATTGAATCCAGGACAGTCTGCATGTAAAGCATGTACCTGAGACTAAAATATGGTTTATCACCACTTACTACTTGCAGCAGAGTAAACTGTGTGCATGAAGTGAGAACAAATGGTTATCTGAGACTCTGTTATAGAGAATGAGCTTAGATATCCCTCTGCTTGAAAAAAGGGCAGAAATAACATTTCGGAGGTACAATACTGATCCATCAACAGTTATTTCAGTATGTTCAATCCAAATTTGAGAAAATAATTCATGATGCTGTGCAAATCCAGACACAGATGCTCTCTCACAACAAACCTGAGATGGAATCTACAAATAAAACATAAAACAAACTACAGGTTCTGTCTCTGCAGCAGCACCTGTGCCTATGTTCATACCCCATGATAATAAACCATGAAGGAAAGTTATTTATCCGCAGCAAGCCATGATTCTCATGGATCCCTGTCTTACCATGCTCAGTGAATATGCCTTATGAGAGGTTGGACCAATTTAAGCTGCATTTTCTCCAAGAAATCATGCTTCTACATAGAGATGTGAAGTGATGATACATGATGTACTCTACACAAAAATCTTTTACATTCTGGTTGTGTTAATAGTACACTACTTTACGCATCTGTCTATACAAACCAAACATGGAGGCAGAGGGAAACAGCAGCAGAAATGATTATGCAATTCTCTATTTAGGTGATTATTACTCTGTTCCATTTTTCTTGCATTTCAAATGAATAGCAGCTATAAAGATTTGAGAGAAGTTATTTCTGGTTTACCACAGGTCTCTACCAAGTGTCTTAATATTTTACGGCAATAAAACCTATCAGAAGTCAACTTACTGCATGTTACTCAAATCACAAAAAATTTACCAAACATGCACTGGTTGCTGAAGATCAATAAACAAGTAGATTTTGAGATCTGTTTTCCTCTTATTCTAAAAAACTATAAATGGAAAAGATTATGCAGTCAAAGAGAAGCTTCCCAAACTGTACACCAGAAAATTTGTTTTAATTGTGGGGGGAACCTATCACTATTATAAACTCTATAAATTAGTATAACACTGATTATTTTTGTACAAACCAAGCTTTTAAATTGCATCTTGTTACATTAATAGAGAATAAGCCCTATCTAAGTCAGTGGGACTTATTTCCATGTCAACATGCTTAAGATTACACTGCATGATTGCAAACCCGAATACACATACACACTTACTTGAGCCAAGTCCTGTTGAAATATGTACAACAATTAAATTTAAACGCATTATAATTTTTGAAATTGGTATGTTTCTACCAATCCATTAAAGGCTTCCACCCCCCTCCCTTACACCCACACAAAAGATACTGACAGAATGTCTAATACTATCTAAGAAATTATCACATATATCATCGACAGTACTTGCTTTGTGGAAATAAGGGCTGTGAACACAATTCAGGTGTCTTCAACACGATGTGCACCCTGTTCATGGCTTTGCAATACAATCAGTCCACTACTCCCAGGAGGAAGAAAGAGAGAATAAATAACAGACTGGCCTGAAAAACTATTTATAGGAAAGGGTGTGAGAAAGGACTTAAGGGTGATTTCATATGACTTATTTGACTAACAGTCTGAAACATATGCTTTCCCCAGAGCTTTCTGTTTGTTTAACCTCAGCCATGTTACAGCAAGAGGCATCCCACAACTGTCTTTCTTGCTAAGAAGTTGCACCGTGCCCAACTGACTCAGATTTAAGATCTAAATCCTGAAAACCAGGTTGAGAGCATCTGAGTAAAAATTAAGGGGGAGGCAAACAACAACGATGTCATTGTAGGGGTGTACTACAGACTTCCAAGTCAGACTGAGGACTTGGATCATGCTTTCCAGGCACAAGTGATTGCAAATTCAGAAAGGGGTAATAGCGGATTTCAACTATCCTAGTATTTGTTGGAAGTCAAACTCTATCAAAAAAGGTCCAAAAAATTCCTCACTTGCCTTGCAGACAAATTCATTATCCAGATGGTGAAAGAGGCAACTAGGGGATCAGCTATTTTAGATCTGTTCCTAACCAACAGTGATGACCTGGTTAATGGGGTGGAAGTGGCAGGATGCTTAGGTGGGAATGCCCATGCATTCCTGGAGGTTGTTATACAGTGGGAAGGGGAAGTCAAGCGTAGTCAGACATTCATTCAAGACTTTTAAAAAGCTGACTTCAGTACACCTAGGGTAATTCTGACAGTGATGACATGGACAGGAATACTAAAAGACATGGTGGTTCATGAGGAATGTGAGGGTTTTTTTTAAAAAAAAAAGTGGGATACAGAAGCCACAAATTCATACAGTTCCAGTGAGAAGGAAATATTGGAGCTGTCTAAAGAAAACCAGGATGAATGTCTAAAGAACTTTAAAATGAAGTTGAATGCTTTTATTGTTACAGATTAGCATGTAAATCACTTCCTCTCCACCAAAAGTATATATACTCCACTCTGTTCCATGCCAGCATCCTCTGAAGATGTCAGCCACAGCTGCTGGCGAAATGTACAGAAAGAACCCAGAACAGACAGAATGTCTGTATTTTCTTGTCTGAACATCGTTTCTTCACCCACAGGCAATCTCTATCCCAAACATATTTGCCTCTGTCACTAGAAATTTCATAATGACAACTTACAGTAAAAGTTTCTAGTCTGTCTTGCCATAGGAATGCCATTTTATAAATCACAGAAGCAGATAGTGCCTCTCTTAAAGAGGTGCCAGTCTGAATCTTGAGATGGTGATCCCATCACTGTTGTAGGATATGGAAGGAAACCTTTTCCAAATCCTGCACAAAGCAGGTACAAAAATCTATCTGTGCAGCAGAAAGCAGAACCTCAAAACAATAGCCAGAAACAATGCAGACCAACACGCATGGCCAAACTGGGTGGATCTAGAGCAGAGGTTCCAATTAGGACCTGAGTTGTTGGCTGCAGTCTTAGGTAATGATGGTAGCAACCAGGTGTACACATGCATTGCTTTCCACTTTATTGTAGGACATGTCTCCTCAGTATGAGTCATCTTACATGAATTGCCTTGTTAGCATCTTTCTTCAATCACCAGCTACATCCTTGCAGCATAATGAGTTTTATGGATAGAGTGGGGGTGGGAAGAAAGGGGGAGAAGCTAAGCTTGAAGAAAAATTAACAGTAATATTTTACGTAACATAATTCCTTAAGCACCCTGCCCCCACTCCTAAAATAACTTGGTTCCATTAAATGAAAGGTGTGGGGGGGAGTAAAGTGGAGAGAAGATGAAGACAATTTTATTTATGCAATTTTCATTATGTTACTCATTACTTTTCAGAAACAAACAAAATCTAACAAATGGACTACATTTAGGGGAAAAACCTGAAATAAAGCACTGTAGCCCCCCCCCCGCCCCCACCCCAAAGAAGTAGTACTGAATAAACATCTTGTTCCTTTTCTTTCTTTTTGGGGGAGGTTTCTCAATTATTTAATTTACTCAACTGCAGTTGGGGGGGGCTTACATCATTATCAATTGTTACATGGTTTGCTAAAGTAATGTTATGCCCTCATTACCTCCCAAAGTAACATGTTATAGCTGTCATTTATCACTTATAAGTTCTGGGGAACGGTGTAGTAGAGGATAAATGATGTTCATTTTGAGAAGGAATTGTGGTAGGTGGTTTGCATTATTATCGCCATCATTTTTTAAAATGATTTCAGTTATTTCCTCACATTTTACAAATATAATTGGTGCTGAAATACTGATTATTAACAGCCTCTGCTATCAGCAAAACTGCAAGAAAAAAACAATGCCAAACAGAGGTTTAAGTGTCCCATCCCAGCTGCTGTACCTTGTAAGACAGCCCCTTTCTCAGTGATGCATGCCATTTCCATTTATGCTTCACTGCCACAGGTACAACAGAAGAAGCCTGCAGAATGCAAACCCCCAATACACACCTGGTTAGTGAAAATCAATGTAAATTTGACATACATCTTAAACGTGGTATGGGTTGCCGTGTTACAATACTCATCGGCAACTGAAGTCATAAATGACAGAATTCCCTTATCAGAGTTCAGGTTCCAGAGCTAGCAATCACTTTTCTGAAACAAACAGTCTTTTGACCAGCCTCCCTTGCACTTTATTCCCTCACCCACAATAGTAAATATGCTCTCCTGGCCTTAAACACTGTGAACTTTCTCCAGATATTGCCTCTCTCACTAGCCTCTTTTTATTTCATTTTCTTATCTCTGCCACTCCTTTTCCTGGATAGTTTCCTTTGTTCTTTCACAGGAATAACCTATATAATGCCCTGAATAAGTAGCACACATTGGAAGAACAGGACTTAATCTTGATCAGAGTTGTGTACTGTAATGCTAAAGTATTGTTGTTATATATCATCAAATCATTTCCAACTATGGCAACCCTAAGGCAACCTATCACAGGGATTGCTGAGGCTGAGAGTATGTGATTCATCCAACATTAACCAGTGGGTTTTCATGGTTGAGCAGGGAATCGAACCGATATCCAGGATGCTCAATGCTCAGGCCACTATAGTATACCATGCTTGCCTAAGTATAAGGAAGTAAAATTCTGTACTACATATTTAATGTAGTACAGTGAGATATTGGAATCCACTGGGGTTTGGTTCCAGGATGCCCCACAGATACCAAAATCCATGGATGCTGAAGTCCCTTTAAATACAAATAAAATGGTGTCCCTTATATAAAACAGCAAAATCAAAGTTGCTTGACATAGATGCTTGAATCCATGGATAAAAAAAAAATCTACGGATATGAAGGACTGACTGTATGCCATTTAATTCTTAGTCAATTCCCTGTTCTGTGTTCTTCCTTCATCCTTCTTACTTCTACCCCTCTGGTTACTGTTGAACTCCAGCTCCCGATGTATGCAAATTTGATAACTAAGTCTTTGGATGACAGAATTGGGGGCATACTTATCAAATCTGCAGATGACACCAAATTAGGAGGAATAGCTAATACCCCAGAGGACAGGTTCAAAATTCAAAATGACCTGAATAGACCATAAAGCTGGGCCAAAGCTAACAAAATGAAATTCAACACGGAGAAATGTAAGGTATTGCACTTAGGGCGGGAAAATGAAATGCACAGATATAGGATCATGGGGGACATCTGTCTGAACAAGACAATGTGTGAAAGGGATCTAAAAGTCCAGACCACAAGTTGAACATGAGTCAACAGTGTGATGCAGCAGCTAAAATGGCCAATGCAATTTTAGGCTGCATCCATAAAACTATAGCATCTAGATCAAGGGAAGTAATAGTGCCACTGTATTCTGCTTTGGTCAGACCCCACCTGGAATATTGTGTCCAGTTCTGGGCACCACAATTCAAAAAGGACATTGAGAAATTGGAGCGTGTCCAAAGGAGGGCGACTAAAATGGTGAAGGGTCTGGAAACCATGTCCTATGAGGAACAACTTAGGGAGCTGGGGATGTTTAGCCTGGAGAAGAGAAGGTTAAGAGGTGATATGATAGCCCTGTTTAAATATTTGAAGGGATGTCATATTGAGGAGGGAGCAGGCTTGTTTTCTGCTGCTCCAGAGAGCAGGACCCGGAACAACGGATGCAAGCTGCAGGAAAAGAGATTCCACCCCAACATTAGGAGGAACTTTCTGACAGTAAGGGCTGTTCAACAGTGGAACACACTCCCTCGGAGTGTAGTGGAGTCACCTTCCTTGGAGGTCTTTAAACAGAGGCTGGATGGCCATCTGTCGGGGATGCTTTGATTGTGATTTCCTGCATGATAGAGGGTTGGAGTGGATGGCCCTTGTGGTCTCTTCCAACTCTATGATTCTATAATTCTGTCTTCTCTGTCCCTTATTTTCTCTACATCCCAAGACTTTAGCCACTATCTTGAGAGGTTTTCAATTCCAGCCAAATGCACTCAAGGAAGCCAAACTCCAGAAAGGTCAAGCACCGATGGTGGGTTCTAAGAATAGTAGTATCTGTTGGACCTCTCCTAGAAGAAAATTACTGTAAACAGAGGATGGGCAATTGAAGCTCTCAAGACGTTTCAGTTGCAACTTCTCTCAGCCCTAGCCAGCCCAGCAAACAGTGAGAGACATCAGGAGCTGGAGTTCAATAACCAGAGAGGTAGAAAATGACTTGAAGGCACACAACACACACACACAGTTATCCATTAGCACTTACATACTTTTTTGTCATTGTGTGTTCAAGTAGTTTCCAACTTATGGCAACCCTAAGGCAACCCTATCATGGGGTTTTCTTGGCAAATTTCTTCAGTATGCTATTGCGATCCTCGGAGACTGGATGTTTGGTGACTGAGACTGAGTTTGGACAGAAAATGTTAGAAGACCTAAGTCAGAGCTGGGGAATCTGTGGCCCTATATTGTTGAACTACAACTCTCATCAGGCCAAGCCAGCGTAACTGCTGATGAGAGATAATGCAAGAAGCAGTCCAACATTTGGCAGTGTACATGTTCTACAGGCTTGAAAGAGGTAATCTCAAATCATATCAGAAATGCACACAGAAAGTTGGTACCAGCACAATTAATCATGAATTATCACCAATTCATAGGAGATTTGATTATAAATCAGAAGATGTAGCATAAAGATCTTCATGAGTTGTAGCTGAATTTTCAGCTGCAGTTTATAAAAATATTCAGGCTATGTAGTTCCTGATCTTGTCCTACTCCTCTGTCACAAATCACAGATACCTACACACTTTCTTCCTCAACCAGCCAGAACATTTCAGGGGCTTTATCCCCAACTTCCAAAAACTTTACAAACGTGAGCAGAAGCTGTCCTTATAGAGGTCACATTGGAAAAATAAAAACATTTTGATGCAACAGTACTGAAACCATTTCATGGTAAAATAAATGTATGGATACACACACTTTCTTCTAAAGTGGCTTACTAGTGTTTTGGCATGACACCTAACAGAAAAGGAAACATTATTTTTACTTTTCTTGTTTTCCTGAAAATGAGACACTGAGAACTCATACAGTATTAAAAGTTATACAATGAACCGTTTTATCGCTTGTATTTTTAGGTAATATTGTATCTTGTTGATTTTTTGTTGTAATCCTGCCTCGATCCGCAGGGAGAGGCGGGTAATATAAATATATTATTATTATTATTATTATTATTATTATTATTATTATTATTATTATTATTAT
>NC_056523.1:79198849-79218390 GCF_019175285.1 Sceloporus undulatus | reverse complement strand
ACAGTGCCCAAGGAATGACAGAGAAGCAGTGGAATGGAAGTGGTGCCAAAAAGTGCAGAAATTCCACAATCTTTAGCGAGCACAGATAAATGTAGGTTTCCATCTGCATCACACTACAATATACTTTAGTAAACCATCACAGTGCATACAATATTCCAGGCATCAAATCTTGTTTCTAGTCCAATGGAGATTATAATCAGAAAGCTCAGATCTCTCAGGTGAAGGGCTGAGTAATCATCTTTTGAGAAACTCTAGTATTAGAATGTTTCTTTTTTCAGAAATAGCATCATATTCCAATTGTTTGACTAGAAAGTGGCTCATTCTCAGAGCCAGGTTAATTACTGTGCATTTTACTTATTAAGAAACCCAGTGTATTCAGTGGGCTCAGCTCACATTTAAGTAAGTACAGGATTGCAACTTTGTAGTACATGGAGAGATGCAGTCATTGCATCTTCTAAAGGTCACCCATTTTTATCCAAGTACAGTGTTACCCCGGGATACGAATGCGCCGCCTTACGAAATTTCCGGGTTACGAAAAAATCCAATTGAAAAAAACTGTTCCGGGTTACGAAGGTTATTTCGGGTTACGAAAGAAATTTTGGTGCTTTTCGGCGCTTTTTCGCACCAAATCGCGGCTTTTCCCCATTAGCGCCTATGGGTTTTCGGCTTGCGAAAGCCTTTCGGGTTACGAAAGCGGCGGCGGAACGAATTATTTTCGTAACCCGGGGTAACACTGTACAGCAAGTGGATTTTTGAAGCCAAAGCCACTGGAAAATATTTATTCCAAATATTCTAAACTAAAGCACCCTGAGACCAATATCCAGCAAATGCTGTTTCAGTATCTGCCACCCTATTTGATAACTGAAGCAGCAACTAAAGTGTGCATTTTTAATAATATACAAGAGCTAGCTTTGTTTACAGACTCAGTCAAAGGGCAGTTTACAATATTAATAAAGAAAGTTAAAGAACCAACCCAAATATGCTGAGGCAACCTCATGATTATATGTGATCACACATTTCCAAGTAGGAATGTCTTGCATCTGCTCATTACATTAAGAGAGGGCTTCAGCAGACCAACACAAACATTTGCAAAAGTTATTATATATATTTATTTCAAGTTACTACACACTTCTCAACACCTCACAATCTGCAATTATCTATTTATACACTACTCTTCATATTAAATTCCAGGTGAGCATACAAATTAAAAAATAAGGAGATCCAGTATATTACAGAAATAAGACAAGGAAAAAATGGTAGAATTTCTTTCTCTTTAAAAAGAGGCTAAACAGCTACTTGCTGAAGATGCTTTAGCTGGAGATCCTGTACTGAACAGGGGGTTTGAGTCAGTGGCTCATGAGGCTCTTTCCAGCTCTATGATTCTATGAGATAAGAGCTAAAAAAAAAAACCCCACCAACACCTCAGAACAGACTAAAATTAAAATACCTTGGCAAATTAAAAAAAAAGTTTTTGTCTGACTCCTAAAGTGCTACCACCCTTGCACCAGGCCATTTTCTTTTGGTAGTTTGCATTCAGTAGATGGCATGACACAGTTAAAGGAAGAAGAAAAAAAGCCCTCATTCTTATTTATGTCAGCCTCATTCAAGGCAAGAAAACCAAAGAGATAGGGGTTCAACAGATTGTCTTAAAGGATGACCACACTGATGGGGAACCAGGTATTGTATGAGCTATTGGTCCCAAGCTGTCCTTTATTAGCATCTTGAATTAGGTTCAGAAACAAACCAGGTAACCAGTGAAGCTCTTTCATAATTGACATAATATGAGCAAGACAAGACCTGTCATTCAAAATTCTGGCCCTCTAAGTACTTATATGAAGAAGACAAGGGTGACTGCTTTAAGATACGATTGGATTATTGTTGTGACAAATTATACAACATCTTCCAGTTCTGAGCTACCTGAAACCCTCTGCCATACTTACATACAAAGAGAAAACAAAAATACTGAAAATTTACAGGAAACAATGTAAAGATGGCAATAGTTTATGCTAGGCTGCAGCTTTCTTTCACAATGTAAGGATGTTTAAACCTTAAAGCCAAATACGGAAGTTGAAACATTAACAAGAACTTAAAATGTTTGAATTTCAGCCTCAAATTCACACTAATTCACCTTTCATCTGACTCATCACACAAAAACAGTGTAATGATTCATGCACAGCCCACCCTATCACTGGATTGGGAGGTTCATCAGTGAATTAAGATGTAACCATGAAAGTCTATTATGGCATCTCATGCAAGTGCAAATGAGAGACAATGCAAGTAAAAATGTAAGCTATTAGCCTTTCATCTTTACCACCCATTGTTTTCTTAACCCAGCCAAAAATTGGATGCTTCTGAGAGATGCTCTCAGACCTCAACTGGGGCAGGTGGAACAGAACCACAGATCATTTACTGTTCAGATATGATATACTATTGGTAGTTAATACCTTCACATTTGCTGGGGTTACGGGTGAAGAAGAATAGTGAACGTGGAAAAACCGCAAATAAACAACAACAACACTATTCTTTTTACCTGAGAGAACACCACTCTAGGAATCTCCAGGTCCTCCAGTGCAACTCTGTGGTCAACATCTGCCAAAAATTGATCACAGAATGATGGTGGAGAATCTACAAATGCCTAGAGAAACGCTTTCTCTAGGAACATCTAAATTCTCCAGCACAACTCTATGGTCAACCTCTGGCAGAGTTATGCTCTAGGACCTAGAAGTTCCTAAAGAAAACATATTAAGACCGCAAATAATCAAAACCGCAAAAGTCAAAGTCACAAACATGGAGGGCCAATTTTACTCATACTGAATGATCTCAGAACCAAATAAGTTAATAATGTGAATGCAGTGGTGGTGTAATAGTTTGAGCATCAAATTAAAACTCTGGTAGTCAAGGTTCAATTTCTGCTCAGCCACTGAAACCCAGTGGGTAACCTTGCGTGAGTCACATACTCTCAGCTCAAGAAAACTCCATGATAAGGTTGCCTTGGGTCAGAAACAGCTTGGAGGCACACAACAACAACAGTAACAAATTAACACACATGTTTTTGCTACATGAAGTAGGTGATGCAGGGAAGCTAGAACAATCTAGGAACCAGGGGTTTGGTGGGAAAGGATGTATTAATTGTCTCCGTGTTAGGATCAAAACAAAAATTACCTCTCCACAATCTATTATTTGCATGCCAAAGAAAGTTCCCATTGGCAAGCCCATTGTGACAAGACAGAGGGGTGGTCACAGTCTTTTTAACACACCATATCTATTAATTTAGGATGATAAGGATTAGAAACAACACTGGAAAACCATACTACAAAGGCAGAAATACCAGTGGTATATGTTCCTAGTACTAAACCTCACAAAACTGAGCCTCTTCTTCTAATGGAATCTTCTAGTGAGTTACGGAAGGCAACACACTAACCAACAATGGTTGTTTAGCCTAAGGTTACAAAGATGGGGACTCACATATGATATAATAACCTAACCAGATCCACATCATGTGAAATCTAAATACTCTGGCAAGTTATCAACTTAACCTATCTGAAAGAAGAGTTACGAGGACACACTCAGGAACAGCAAGACCCCTGCTACGCTTTGCTGTTGCTGTGTGACTTCAAGTCATTTCTGACTTATGGTGACCCTAAGGTGAACCTATAATGGGGTTTTCTTGGTAAGATTTGTTCAGAGGTTTGCCATTGCCTTCCCCAGAGGCTGAAAGCACATGACTTCAAATGCTATTAACTACCACAGGTACTTGGGTTGGAAATGAAACTACAGTATATGATATGGTGGACCTAGATAAATTAATGATATTGAACAAGCAGAAAACACCAGTCAGACATGAAGACAACTGGAAAGATTTGATAGTTGTTTTTTTTAAAAAAAAGATGGGAACAATTGTCAATACTTTGAAGACGGCAGCAACATGGTATACTTTTGAGTGCTTAGTATTGTAGAGATGTTGTAGCACCTTAGAGACTAACTGAAAGTGCTTAATTCAAGTTACTGAATGAAAGGTCATTGACACACTGGCTAAATACCTTAGATATACTTTTGTAGACTTTACTCACATATAGTATACAGTGTATGAGTGTTGTGTGCCTTCAAGTAGTTTCTGTCTTATGGCAACACTAGGGCGAACCTATCATGAGGTCATTCTGGTAAGATTTGTTTAGAGGAGTTTTGCCATTGCCTTCCCCTAAAGCTGAGAGGATGTCACTTGCTCAAGGTCATCCAGTAGGTTTCAAGGCCAAGCAGGAATCGAACCTGGGCTCCAAAGTCATAGTCCAACATTCAGACCACCATGCCACATTGGCTCTCATAGTACATGTACAAATTAATATCGGGGCTATATAATTATTTATATAATAATCTCTTTAAGGTTAGAATACACACACACACACATATGGTTACTATTTGAATATTATTATTTGGGTATGATTAAGCATGATATGAAGAGTTTTGTTATTGTAAAATATTTATTTTAAAATGACCTTAAAAATCAAATACAGCATTGAAGAACTATAAAAAATATTATGTTATAGTAGTGGAAAAATGGATGGGATTAAAATTGGATAAAAAAGGACAATATAAAATGAAAGCAAGGTCAGCACTAGAGGCGAAGGGAATTGAATAAAGAGTCATTAATGTGAAGAAAATACACAACATGTTATTCTAGTTTGGTAATATTTTTGTTTGGATGTTTCCATATTTTTACGATTTGATTACAGCACCTTAATTAAAACATTTTTATAAATAAATAATGTCACCTTAGAAAAAATTACATAGTCGTCTTTATAACAGCTTTAGTGTTTCCTCCATGATAGTATATCTCTAAAAATGAGATGTTAACTTGTACAGAAATTCCTGCCTTAACCATTTATTACCTGCATGCATCTCTGCAAACTGAATATGCTCAGATCATTACTAATAGGCTCTGCAATAGGTAGTTTTTGGCTTGTATAACAAAAAGTTATCAGCTGATTTCAGCTGACTTGCTCTCTGTACCAAAACTGTAAAGCTAGTGCAATACAAAAGTGCTGGAGTATTCATGCAAAGCTATTACACTGAAGAGGCACCTGCTCTACATAAATACAGTTCCCTACACAAGCATTTTGGATGATGGCTTCTACTAGATAAATGCAAACAACAAATGCCAGCTGAGAAGACATTAATATTCCAGAATAGGTCTTCAGTAGCAGAAAGAAAGAAAGCATTTAATATTAAATAGCAAAATGCAAAGTTATTCCTAGCTCATTACTAGTTACTAATACTTCGGCAGCAGCACAATCCAGTACTGGAATTGTCTCAAAACAGTTCTACATGCTTAAATCGATCTAATTCTATTGCAGAATGCCTGGTTCTGCCAGAGCCAAAACCTCCTGCTAATTCTACAGTTCCCTGGACTGGGACCAACGTACTTAGTTAGGCTGGTCTGCCAGGCAGCTGTCTTCTGTTGAAACCCAGTACCATTTCCTAGTGGACAACTTGAGTCACCTTCCAGACTCAACCTGTCTCCTGTGGGCTTATATTAAAGCTTTGCCCAGACAGAGAAGGAGATGTTGGTGGGGGAGGCAACAGTACAACCTATCAGCCAAGTGAACTCAACCCCAATTCCTCATACCCTTCAAGATCTAAAAGGAAATCCAGCTCCTCCTCCTGGTCCTAACAATGATTGGTAAGAAGGCAACAGAAAGAGAGGAAGGCCCCCACACCAGATGATTGGACTCAACCAGAGAGATAATAGGCCTGAATTTACAGGACCTAAACAGAGTAGTGAGAGTCAGGTATGGTGTAGCGGTTTGAGCTTTGTCTGACTTTGGAGAACAGGGTTCGAATCCCCCATTCAGCTGTGAAACCCACTGGGTGACCTTGGGCAAGTCACACTCTCCCATCCTCAGAGGATTGCAATGGCACACCCCCTCTGAAGATTTATCTCCAACAAAGCCCTGTGATGGGGTCATCAAACAACTTGAAGGCACTCAACAACAACAAAGTGGAAAGAGAGGGAGAGCGCAGGCCAGATGGTTTGATTCAATTAGGGAGTCATGGACATGACCTGAGCAGAGCAGTGAAGGATAGAGGGCCTTGGAGGTGTCTCATCCACAAGGGTTGAGGGGGGCTGTTAACAATAACAACTCCTACTCCACTCCTCCACCCCTTTTCCTAATAATGTCACCACCAAGCGCCCCATCCATCCACCATGAGTCCCCATCCAAAAGGGAAGGTGAGGCAAAGCATCATCAATAGCAACATCAATAAGTCAACCCTGGCATCCGATCTCCACCTGGGAAAGGAACCACCGGAGAGGAGAGATCCTGGGGAAATCTGTTGAGAAAACTGTCCTGCTGCTGGACAGTGGAAAACACTTCCTGGGAGAGTGGTGGAGTCTCCTGCTTTGGAGGTTTTTAAACAGAGGCTGGATGGCCATCTCTTGGGGGTGCTTTGATTCTGAGTTCCTGCATGGCAGGATGGGGTTGGACTGGGTGGCCCTGGGGTCTCTTCCAACTCTAGGATCCTATGCTCAATGGCCCCCTCGCCCAGGGTGACCAGAGGTCCTCCTCACCGCAAAGGAGGACAAGGCACCGCAAAATGGAAGACATGCAAGAAAATGAAGGACATGACCAAAAAAAGCCTATAACACTCATAGAAATATACATCCACACTCCTTAGTCCTGCTCCAAATGGAGGACTTTTGGGGATTCCTGTTCACCCCTCATGGAACTTATGTCAAAATGGACGCAGGATCTGACTGCGGGAGAGAAGGATGGAATGGAAGACCTGTCTGGAAAAAAGAGGATGCCCCGATTCATGCTAAACAGAAGGCTGGAATGGAGGACGTGTCCAGGAAAAGGAGGACGGCCACCCAATTCCTGCTGGAGAGAAGACTGGGATGGAGGCGATGTCCGGTCTTGGCCGGCCCTGATTCCTGCTGGAGAGAAGGCTGGGATGGAGGATGTGTCTGGGAAAAAGGAGAACACACAGTCATCCTTGACTCCTGCTGGAGAGAAGGCTAGGATGGAGGACGTGTCCGAGAAAGGAGGACACTTTTGGTCACTCTGATTACTGTTGGAGAGAAGGCTGGGATGGAGGACGTGTCCGGTAAAAGGAGGACGTATGGTTACCTCCAGTCCTGCTGAAGAGAAGGATGGTATGGAGGACATGTCCGGAAAAAGGAGGACACCTGGTCACCCGAGTCCTGCTGGAGAGAAGGCTGGTATGGCGGATGGGTCCAGGAAATGGAGGGCTCTTTTGGTCACCCCGATTCCTGCTAGACAGAAGGCTGGAATGGAGGACATGTCCGGGAAAAGAAAGACACATGGTCACCCCGATTCCTGCTGGAGAAAGCTGGTATGTTCGACGTGTCCGGGAAAAAGGAGGACGGGTGGACCTCCCGATTCCTGCTGGAGAGAAGGCCGGGATGGAGGACGCGTCCGGGAAAAGGAGGACGGGTCTGGTGACGGCGCTGCTGTCCACCCTCTCTCCCTGTGGCAGCCTCCAAGGGCCTCCCCGGCCCCTCCCTCCTCCGCTTGGCCTCCCCCTCCGCCCGCAGCCATCCCCCCTCCGGCCTAGGCCCGGCTAAGCGACGGGGAGTCCCTCCCTCTCTCCCTCCCGCAGGCACTCACCAGGGACGCCTCCCCCTGCCCAGCCGGGGGGCGCTGCTGCTGCTGCTCCTGCTGCTGCTGCTGCTGCTGGGTCCCCCAGGCCGGCTCCAGCACTTCCCTCACCCGCTCCCTACGGTTCGAATCAACAACAAGATGGCGGCGCCGGGAAGGTGGGCATTCTGCCGTCATAGCAACCGGGTTACACGAGGTCCACCTCCGAGGGGTAGCGTCCAATCGCGTCCCTATCCATGCCCCGTTGTCTGTTGGGCTCCTCCTCATTGGCCGAGGCGGTTGTCACTTCTCCGCACCCCCCACGCCCCTTTCGGCAGGAGCCCCGCCTTCGGTTTTCCGACGCACGCTGCGGAAACGTGACGCAAGCAACCTGTTGTGGCGGCGGCTGCCTATTGGCCAAGGAGGCGCGCGCCGCCAGCCAATCACAGGGCGCCTTTCGCTGTTAATAATCTCTACCACCCCCTTGAGGCGGACCTGGGAATTGCTGAGGAAAGTGGTCCTTGGGTTATCTTTGCCTGGCTTGACTTCTGACCCTCTGCAGCTGGAACAGTTTCCATTTTCCCCTTATCTCTTCTTATCCAGGCTGCCCTCTGACCTTGCTAGAAAGATTGCCTTGGAGTTTGCCAATAGATTCAGCTTATCTTTGGTCCCCTCCTGACCCTGTCACATCAAGCATCCATCACCTCTGTCTCTCCAAAAAAGGAAATGGCTGGCAAGCTGCATCCACACTGGGGAAATAATCCGGTTTGGCACCACTTTAACTTTCTCTCTGGCTCAAGGCTATGCAATTCTGGGTGCTGGAGTTAGTTGTGGAGCTCTGCTCCGCTCTGGGCCCACAACAAATTCCAACTCCCAGAATTCCATAGTCTTGAACCAGAAAAAGAGTTAAAGCAGTGCCAGTGTGGATGCGGTCTCCAAATATTAGCCTGTTTGCATCCCTTCCCTTCACACGCTTTTTTAAAAAACCACATTTCCATCCAAACATGTTCTCCCATATTCTTGAGTAATGTATTTTAAACAGCAGAAATGTTGTTGTTGTTGCATGCCTTTGTTCACGACTTACAGCGACCCTAAGTCAGACCTCTCATGGGGTTTTCTTTACAAGGTTTGTTCTGAGGAGGTTTGCCACCATGGCCATCTTCTGAGGCTGAGAGAGTGTGACTTGCCCAGGGTCACCCAGTTGGTTTTACAGATGAGCTGGGAATTAGACCCTGGTCTCCAGAGCTATAGTCCAACATTCAAACTACTACATCATGTTGTCTCTCCAAAACGGTAGAAATAGGAACATTTTTTAAATTACATAAAATGGGTTAAGGTAAATAAAGTATGGGCCACGCAAGAGGCAGAATGGTGTAGTGGTTTGTATGTTTGTCTAGGACTTTGGAGACCAGGACTTGAATCCATGCTTAGCCACAGAAACCCACTGGGTGGCATGAAGTTGAAGGCTTTCACGGCTGGCATCCACAGTTTTTTGTGAGTTTTTCAGGCTACGGGGCTGTATTCTGGAAGAGTTTATTCTTGATGTTTTGTCTGCATCTATGGCTGGCATCTTCAGAAACGTCAGGAATAAATTCTTCTAGAACATGGCCACATAGCCTGAAAAATCCACAAAAATAAAATAAAATTGGGTGACCTTGGACAAGTCACAATCTCAGCCTCAGAGGAAGGCAAGGGCAACCCCACCACAATGAACAAATCTTGCCAAGAAAACCCTGGGATAGGATTGCAATAAACTGGAAATGACTTGAAAGCACATAGCAGTAATAACAGCGAAGTTCAGTTAGAATAGCCATCTGAAAATCCAGGCATCCATCTTCTCCTCCCTAATTAACTTTCAGTATTAAGGGGGGGGGAAGTAGTGGGAAAACACAGATGGGTTTCAAATGGACAACAATGATATCTGCACCATGCCAAAATTCTATGACAAATATAGGGTAACCGCACAATAAAAGCCTCATCTGGAAGCACCCTGAGTCTTTTAGATAAAGGTGTAAAAACATAAGAAGATCCTTAGTTGGTTTAGATTAGTTGTTCTCAAAATGTTGGACAGGACGCCCAGGGAGAACATAAGAATTGTTCTAGGAGAGCTTGAGAATTATTATTCCTCCTCCTCATTTTCTTTTTCTCAAACATTTTCTGTCCTGGAAGGGAAAAGAAAGGCAAGAAAGGCGCTTGGAGCCTCTGCCTGAGGAACGAGAAAGAGAGCTGTTTCCTTATATGATGTTAATATGAATATACACGAATGTTTGAAAAAAAAATTGTACACTAAACAAACAAAATATGTCAAATGGGGGGGGGGCACGATGTCCAGATGTAGATTAAAAGGGGTCACAAGAGTAAAAAGGTTTTAGGACCACTGGTTTAGATCAACCTCCTGCAACTCTTAGTGTCTTCCAGATGTGTTAGACTACAACTCCTGTCATCCTCAGGCAACGTGGCCCTGCTGGCTCAGGATGTGTGGAAGTTGTAGTCTGTCACTTCAGAAAGACTGGATTACATCAAAAGACTTCCCAGTCCACCATTCTGCCACTGCCTCACCCTGCCCCTCTAGAGCCAATCAGATCCCTATGGAGAGTCCCCAAACAGGACCAGGTAGCAATAATGCCATTCTGCTCTTTTTCTCCAACTACCAGTATTCATAGACATGCTGCTGCTAATCATGAATGTATCATATAGCTATCATGCTCAAGTAGCCATGGATAATCTTATCCAACATTAAATTATCTAATGTCCCTTTAAAGCCATCTAAATTGGTGGTCAACACACTACATTGTGATGGTTTTCCTTCTTTTTCATTTATAGTGCATCTTTTCTCTAAATCCAGGACTCAGCAAGTACAATATATTTAAAACACAAAAAATTGCAACATTAGAATGGAAATAAACTGTTAACAACACTAAAAGCAGTTTAAATCATACAAGTAAAAATGTTAAAATGCAGTTGTAAAATAGTACAATTCAAAAGCCCCTTCTTTAAGAAACAAAAAAAACCCTTCTATTCTATTCCCAAAAGCTTGTTGGCAGAAAAAAGTCTTTGCCTGCTGATGGAAGGGCAACAAGAAGGGAGAAGTCCTAGCATCCCTAGGAAAGGACTTCCAGAGCCTAGGGACACCCAACCATTTGCACATCCCCACTCTTTGTGCTTGCAAAGCTTGCAAAGGAGATGAGACTGAAGGGCCTTCCCTGATGATCTGAGGGCAGAAGCAGGCTCAGGTGCAAAGATATGGTCTATCAGCAAATTCTGTAGTTTAACTATAAGTGCTGTGAGGAAGCACTTCCCTTTCATCTGTCCTTAATTTCTACGGTTCAATTCCCAATTCAACCATAAAGCTCAATGGGTGACTTTGTGCAAGTCACACCCTCTCGGCCTCAGATGAAGTCAATGGCAAATCTCCTCTGAACAAACCTTGCCAGGAAAAAACTGTGACAGGGTCGCCATAAGCTGGAAACGGCTTGAAGGCACACAACAACAACAAATGGCCTGGCAGCATTTGGACTGGTAGCTGTTCTGCATGGGCACATTTGCATCTGAGATTCTATTAACTGGAAGGGCCAGGTAAATAGATTGAACCTGGTATGTAAAGGCCCTATGTAGGGACCTTCCTCTATGGATTTCTTCCTGGCTTTCATCTAATACATGCACCCCCCCTTCTTTCTTTACTATGAATATTATGAATGGTTTATACAACTTGGGAAGAGATCCAAATCAGTACAGTAAATGCCAGAGAAACCCTTAAATTATGCATATAGCTCTAGTCATCTTATCCTAAGAGGATGCACTAAAAAGAAAAGAAAAGAAAAATTAGAAACATTTGTGGGAATTGATACCTTTTCTCTTTCCGGGGGGGGGGGGGGGAGGGGGGGCTTCTGCACCTTTACACATTCTGGTGTTCAGCTAGAACTGCCAGTGCTAATTCTGCAAACTGCCATCACCTAGAGAGAGGTGGATCAACACAGTGATATGGCAAGAACCAGATATTCATTTGATGCAAATCTACTCCTTTTCAAAAGCTCCGTGTGACAGAAAGCTTTCTAGTCAGCTGGAGATCTTGCACTTGTCAACATCGGAGAAGGATGGGATAATTGAAGTGGGAAGACCAAACTATGCCAGCTGGCCTCCACTCAGCAGAGATTTTGAACTCCTGCTTCTTTTTTCTGTTGCACTGCCCTAGTGTGAGAGACAAGTGTGTGGTTCTGCATAGTTAATGGAAAAACAAAGGGTCTTTTTCAAACTAATTGGGACTAAAAGTTCCACTGTGAACTCTTGCTTCTCTGTTCCAGATCTCATTTCTCTATTATTCTGCCATAACCAAAGACTGTATCAATGGCCATGCTGACTGGGAGATTCTAGAAGTTGTAACTGAAAAAGTAACATTTCTAAGCTGTTGTTTATAAGGCTTCCCTCACTTTTCCTTACTAAGTGACCTATCAATTGCTTAAAAGGAGATAAAAATACACTAGTGAAACATCCTGAAACTAAAATATTGCTGCAATAGGGTTGCTAACATATTGAAGTGGTGCTGGGTATGTTGTTGTTGTTGTTGTTATTTAATGAAGTTATTGTTTTACTTTACGTTGGAATACTGAACATTCTTTCATAGTCCAAACAGTTCCTATTTTTCTAGTATATTAACTTACCAATATTTTCATTTAGATGTTCCAAAAGGGCACTTAGGCATCGAAGCTGTTTCTACCCTCCACCACAAAAGAGCTGTAAGTGGAGAGAGCAATTTCTAGAAAAAATGCTTGCTCAAATGACGAAAGTGATATGATGCTATCACTTGAAAAGATTTACAGTTTAAGGTGAAGGGGGACAGATATTCACTTAGTGGCTGTATGCATGGGCCAAAAGACCTGTGTCCCCCCCCCCCCAGCTTGGTCTCATTCTGCTGACAGCCCCAGGCTGGGATCATCCAGACCAGTCACTAATCCGGCAGATTCAGCTCAATCCAAACAGCCCTTAATACAGTTTTTTTAAAAAACAGCTATTTGCAGCAGAGTTTTCTAGAAACTCCACTGTGACAGTCAGCAGACCACCCACACCCCCTTACATGCTGCCACTGCTATGTCCCTTGTGAAGGTCCCAGTTGTGGCCTGTGGCATTGGAAGGGGGTGCCTAGCCATATGGGTGAAGCCAGGTGCCCATTCCTGCCCTTATGGGCTAAGGGAGGGTGGCTTCATAGGGAATGCAATGACGGCAGGAAAGGGAACATGTGGCATCTGTGTGTGTGTGAACACCTGCCCATTACGGTACCTGCTCAGGGGTAGGAATGGGATCGCAGACAGGATTCCACAGGGTTGGCCCATGGTATTCCATGCACACCCAAAAAGACAAACAAATGGGTCCTAGAGCAGATCAAGCCAGAAAACTCCCTCAAAGCCAAGATCACAAAACTGAGGCTGTTGTACTACAGACACATCATGAGAAGGCATGACTCATTGGAAAAACAACAACAATAATGCTAGGAAAGGTGGAGGGAAGTAGAAAGAAGGAGGAAGAGAGGATGGCCACATGCTAGATGGATGAACTCTGTTAAGGAAGTCACAGGTATAAATTTGCAGAAAATAAGCAGAGCAGTGGAGGACAGGTAGTCTTGGAGATGTCTCATCCACATGGTCACCATGGGTGGAGATCAATTCGAGGGTGATTAATAACAAACAAACATTGTGCCCATGTCTACAAGCCCTTAGATGCTAATTCCAATTAGTGCTGTAGTGCTAGCTCCAAGTATTGGAGGCTTTTTGCCAAAGTGCCCTATCTCCACCTCACCACTGTCACTTCACACCACCTCCCACTGGACCCAAAGCACACAATCACCAAGAAGAAGCACCCAAGGTGCTCCAGCAACTCATGTTTTCCCTGCTTGTCTTCTCAGACAGGGCAGAGGAATAGGCAGTGACAGCAAGGAAGAATATCAGGAGGGCTAGGAGACTCTGCAGGTGGGTAGTAGGCAGATTCCAGATACCAGCCCCTGCCAAGTATAATAATAATAATAATAATGATAATAATAATAATAAAATTTATTTCTATACCGCTTTTCCATACTGATCAAAGTGGTGAACAACAAAGAATACAAAATACAATAAACCAAGAGACATCACAATATATACATAACATTAAAACTGAGCAATAAAAATTCAATCACAGTTAAAAACCATAAAACCATCACAGCCAGCTGAGTTGATAATCAATGATACAAGATACAGATCAGGGGGGAGACCGCAAATATCAAGGCACATGGGGGAAAGCTTGACGTAAAAGAAAGGTCTTAAGTCTCTTTTTAAAGAGATCTAGGGAGGTGATGGAGCGGAGCTCATCGGGGTGTTCCAAATTTGTGGGGCCAAGATGGAAAAGGCCCTTTGCGAGGTCGAGACATATCTTGCAGTTGGTACCCTCAACAAATTCTTCCCGGCTGACCTGAGTGTGTAGGGCGGATTATATGGGGGGAGGTGGTCCTCCAAGTAACCTGGGCCCAAGCCATTTAGGGCTTTATAGGTAATTACCAACACCTTGAATTGCGCCCAGAAGCGAATGGGCAGCCAATGGAGATCTTGTAAGATGGGTGTTAGATGGTCAGCTCTAGAACAGCCGGCGACCAATCTTGCAGCCATATTCTGCACTAATTGAAGCTTCCGGGAATGGTACAAAGGTTGCCCCATGTAGAGCCCATTACAGAAATCCAATTGAGAGGTTATCAGAAGATGTACCACCGTTTCAAGGTCCCCCGGCCCAGATAGGGTCGCAGCTGGCATATCAGCCGAAGCTGATAACAGGCACTTCTGACCATCGCATCCAGTTGAGATGTCAATTGGAGCGATGAGTCCAGAAGCACTCCCAAGCTGCGAACTGAGTCCTTCAGGAGGAGTGTGACCCCATTCAGGACAGATGGAGAAATTACACTACCCGGGCCTGGGGAGCCTATCACTAGTACTTCTGTTTTCTCTGGATTCAGACTGAGTTTGTTTTCCCTCATCCAGTCCATTACCGACTCCAAGCAGGCATTTAGAGGAGAGATGCCATCCCTAGTCACTGCATCAGTCGGAGACACAGAGAAGTATATTTGGGTGTCATCGGCATATTGATAACACTGCGCCCCGGATGATCTCTCCCAGCGGTTTCATGTAAATGTTAAATAGCATGGGGGACAAAATAGCTCCTTGAGGGACACCAGCTATAAGTTCCCTCTTATCAGAGCGAATGTCCCCCAGTTGCACCATCTGGAATCTGCCCGAGAGATAGGAACGGAACCACTGGAGCGCAGTGCCCCCGATACCCAACTCCCCCAGGCATTCCAGAAGGATACCATGGTCGATGGTATAGAAAGCCGCTGAGATGTCCAAAAGCACTAACAGGGACACACTACCCCGTCCATGCTCAGACGGAAATCATCGACTAAGGCGACCATGGCAGTCTCAACTCCATAGCCTGCCAGGAAGCCAGTTTGAAATGGGTCTAGAAAATCCGTTTCATCCAAGATCGCTTGAAGGTGGAAGGCAACTGCTCTCTCGATCACCTTCCCCAAAAAAGGCAGCAGCGAGACAGGTCGATAGTTGTTTCGAATCAGGGGGTCTAAGGAGGGCTTTTTTAGCAGAGGTTTAACTACTGCTAGTTTTAAGCTAGATGGAAAACACCCCTCACTAAAAGATGAATTGACTATACGGCACAACATAGATGTTATTGCCGTTCCCCCTTGGGCCGTCAGCCATGAGAGACAGGGATCGAGAGAGCATGTCATCTTCCTAACACTTCAAAGAATCTTGTCCACTTCCTCAGTATGCACAAACTCAAAATGATCCAGTTTAATAGAGTCCACGGAAGCTCTGGATACCTCTCTTATAGGTTCTGAAGAAATACTGGCGTCGAGATCAGCCCTTATCCGAGAAATTTTATCCGCGAAGAAGTTGTTAAATTCATCACAGCAGGCTTGTGATGGTTCTAATATAGGGTTCAGGGAGGGGGGCAGTTGTGTCAGCTCCCTCACTACCGTGAACAGCTCTGCCGGACATGACTCCGCGCACGCAGTACATGCAGCATAGAACGAATGTTTAGCTGCACTTATTGCCACTCTGTAAGACCTCAAAAGGGTCTCAAGGAGTGTCTTGTCGGATAACTGCTTGTGTCTCCGCCAGTTGCGCTCTAGACGTTGCACGGCCTGCTTCATTTCCCTGAGATCTTCCATATACCAAGGTTGTTTGTTGGAAGCGGGCCGTAAAGGACTGTGTATAGCCCTGGAGAGATCTTTATCCCAGATGTTAGTCAGGGCATCAACAGAGTCGCCATCAGTTCCAACCATATAGCCCTCTAGGGCTTCTTGGAACCTTTTGGGTTCCATCAGCCTTCGAGGGTGGACCATCCTAACAGGTCCTCCACACCCAGGGGGGATTTGGGTAGAAGCCTTTAGTCGAGCCTCAACCAGGAAGTGATCCGTCCATGATAGGGCAGAGATATTACATACCTCTGCCCACGGAGTGTCCATGTCCATACTAAATACGACATCAAGTGTGTTACCAGCGCAATGCGTAGGCCCTGAGACCAATTGGCACAGGCCCATGACAGTCATGGTAGCCATGAACTCCCGAACCACACCAGTTGGACTTCGTAAGCTGGCCTCAAAAGGGATGTTGAGGTCCCCCAGGACAAGAAGCCTAGGGGACTCCAACACCAGTTCCGAGACTAGTTGTGTCAGCTTGGCTAGGGAGTCTGTTAGCACACGGGGTGGACGGTAGACCAATAGAATCCCTAGTCTGTCCCTGGCCCTCAGGGTCAGGTAAATACACTCGATGAAGTCAGTTTTCCGGACATGGTTCCTGGTTAAGGGTAGGGTGTTCTTACAGACCAAGGCAACACCGCACCCCCCCCCCGCCCACCTAACCTGATCTGGTCCTTAACTGAGTACCTGGCTGGGAGAGCCTGTGCCCACACTGCGTCACTCTCGGTCCCCAGCCAGGTCTCAGTAATGCAAGCCAGGTCACAGTTCTTATCTTGTATTAGATCATGGATTATGTGGGACTTATTCCTGACAGACCTGGCATTACACAGGAGCAGGGCAGGGTTTGTGGTACAGTTGGACTGACCCTCGGTTCTCTTTGGTTAGGAGGGTGGATGGAAGGGGAGGTAGATATTAAGCATCGATCTCGCCTTCCTTTCCGTTGTGGTTCCACGCTCCTACCGCCGTATCTCCCCTTGCCCCACACTACTTTCATGGTTTCATGTAAATTCAGGAGCCTCAACAGAACAGTAGTAAGAGCTCTTGTCTACTCATGAGGTTTGCTCATGAGCAAGTAAGAGATTGTTCTTAGTTTTCGCCACACCATTTTACTTACACTGAAATTTACTATATTTTGATATCCTTTACATTAGCACTGGATATAAAAAAACCCTAGTATCAAACAGAAAACTTTTCCACACTATTCTCCTTTATTTTTACAGATGAAATTACCAATAGATAGACCCCATACACATGCTTGGTGACTACATCCTCTTCTTTTGCAACACCCACACCATGTAGACAAGATTAAAAGATAAATGATACAGTATTTTGAATTTAATAAAACAGCTTATAACTCCATTGCAAATGTGTGGGATGCCATGAAGGCAGATGCCAGAGGCATTTATATCAGTAAACTCTCAGGTGTCAAAAATGGCATGCTTTAGAAAGGAAATTATTAAAGGAAATAATAAGTCTTGAAAAAAGACATAAAAAGTTAGGAAGTTTAAACATATGCAAAGAGTTAATTCACAAGCGGGCAGAATTTTAAAGTTTAGAAATTAATAAAATATCAATATAATTGCTCTATTTAAAACAAAAATCACAAATTTGGAAACAAATGCTTTAAATTATTAGCTCAGGTACTAAAAAATGTTTCAGTTAGTGATTCCAATGATTACGATGGAACATGGTGTCCCAGCATGGGAAACAAAAGAAATTGGTATACAATTTTTAAAATATTATGAAAAATTTATAAAACTTTATTAAACAGAACTTTATAAAAACTTTATAAAAACAATTTTATGAAACAGAACCCTCCCACAACAAAAAATATTGAGAAGTACTTAGATAACTTACAGAGAGAAAGAGAGAAAGAGAACATTTCAATTACAGTTTTATGGGTAATTTCGGTTAATTTGTTATTGTACAGTTCTTTAAGGGAGAAGAGATTTGAAGGCAATTACCTTCCCCAAGGCACATGCACAGACAATTACTGATTATATTAATGCATTTTGTAGTACTGAAGGTGTGCAAGAAACCTGTTCTTCATCTTACTTCATCGCCATATTTGTGTGCATGTAGGCTGCAGCTCTTTGAGTGGAACAAGACACACTCATACCCACCGCCGTGCTCCAGTGCTGCTGTCAAACAGGTAATACTGGCCTGTGACTAGAAACATAAACGAAGGAAAAGCATTAGCCTTCGTCCCATCCCGTAATCCTAACTTCTACCTCTCCTTTTTTTCCCCTTCATCACCTGTTTACTAAGAACTTCACTACCAACAGACCATGGTCCAAGCAGGCAAGCAACTAGAATCATAGAATTACAGAATCATAGAATAATAAGAGTTGGAAGAGACCGCAAGGGCCATCCAGTCCAACCCTCTGCCATGCAGGAAATCCAAATCAAAGCATCCCTGACAGATGGCCATCCAGCCTCTGTGATAAAGACATCCAAGGAGGGAGATTCCACTACACTCCGAGGGAGTTTGTTCCACTATCGGGCAGCCCTTACTGTTAGGAAGGTCTTCCTAATGTTGAAATGGAATCTCTTTTCCTGGAGCTTGCATTCATTGCTCCGGGTCCTAGTCTCTGGAGCAACAGAAAACAAGCTTGCTCCCTCCTCAATATGACATCCCTCCAAATATTTAAACAGGGCTATCATATCACCACAGGGCTATCCTGGGCCCAGTGCTATTCAACATCTTTATCAATGACTTCGGATGACAGAAACAGGGGCATACTCATCAAATTTGCAGATGACACCAAACTAGGGGGAGTAGCTAATACCCTAGAGGACAGGATCAAAATTCAAGATGACCTGAATAGATTAGAAAGCTGGGCCAAAGCTAACAAAATGAAATTCAACACAGAGAAATGTAAGGTACTGCACTTATAGAGCGGAAAAATGAACTAATTTTACAACCGAAAAACACACCAGCTCAAACTGTGGACTATTGGTGCTTTACTGTATCAAGGAGTTCCACCACAGTTCAGAAAATATAACATGGTTGCTGGAAATATCTATCTAAAAGATCTCAGCCTGTTGCCCTATACAGCTTGGCAGCTTGATAAGCAAACAGCGATCCCAGAATTGCTAGAAATTTCAACTACAAACAGAGGCACAGGTGGCCTGGTTCTGTGGCATCTTGACCTGCAGGAATTTTTTGAAGGCCCCCTCCTATGATTCATGCCTATATTCCTTTCATTTAAAACCTCTAAATCCAAATATCCAGACCAAGAGCCATTGCAGCCAGAAGGCATCTACACGGCACAATAATATAATTAGCCCATCATGGTAGACTATCATACGGGGAAAATCAGGGGATTAAAAAGGCATTTTCCCTGAAAAGTTGCTGATTGCAGCAAAGATTTTCAAACAATGTTGTGATCTAAGATGATTTATCCCGGAAAGCACCAGGAATGCTCCAGAAACAAACCATTCACGAGATTTCACTCCCTCTGTACCTACTGTCAACATCAGACCTAGGAGGGAGTGAAAAAGTCAGGCCCAGTGCCATCAGGTCTATCTGTGAATTCTGTGACTTATGTCACTCTCTTTTTATCTTATCTTATTGTATTGTATTTTATTGTATTTTCTGTATTTTTATTGCTGTAACCCGCCTGGATTCCTTGTGATTGGGCGGGCTATAAATAAATCATTGTCATTATTATTATTATTATTATTATTATTATTATTATTATTATTATTATTAT
>NC_056523.1:79181500-79198839 GCF_019175285.1 Sceloporus undulatus | reverse complement strand
TATTCATGGTTCTTCTTAGGGTAAATCCTCTCAGATTGCAATGTGTGTGAAAATCTTCACCGCAGTCGCATGACTTTTCCAGGGAAATGCCTTTTTAATCCCCTGATTTTCCCCTGTGTGATAGTCTCCATGGCCTAAGGAGATTAGGCTGCTTTATGTGCATAAGACCCAGTTATACATATGATGGGGTTTTACTGCTTTGCTATGATGGGAGCACATTACAAGATGAAATCAAATACACTTCTCAGCCTCTTTCTAATTACTGCAGGACAATATGGCCATTCTTGATGAAGATATGAAAGAGCAGATTTGGAAAGGGAGAGCAATTTGCATTGATGTACTGAAGTCTTTTACTCCAAATTTCAAGTCAAGTCTGAAGCTAAGTCTCAAGTCTTTGCAAGATACTTTCAAGTTAAGTCTCAAGTTGAGTCTCAAGTCTGGGAGCCAACTTTTAACAGAAAAAATCCAAGGCAGGGTGCATTACTTGGAGTTTAGTAATGGGCTTGAGGTGAGGATTGTGATCTGCTTGGCAGCCTGCTTCTGCTAAACATCAGAGGCGCCTTCTAAAGCTTTTGAAAAGCTTTAGAATGATCCTTACACCTCAAGCCCATTGCCTAATGTATTTATTGTTTCCCTCTGAGAAACACACAAGTGAATGATGACAGCAAGTCAGTTGCTAAAAGCATACACGTTACAAGTTGAGTTGAGTCAGTGCATCATTTATTGTTGAGTCGAGTTCAAGTTGAGTCATTGAGGTGACTTGAATCCAACTTGAATCCGAGTCACTTGACTAGTCTACATCTGTTGTACTGATTGGCTGGTGGAACAACTATGCTGCCTTCCTGAAGCTTGAGATATCTTTCAAAGAATTAAACAACAAACCAGAGATTAAACTTACCAGGGTCTTGAGCACGGCCATCAAACTGGTGTGGCTATAAGGAAGGTAAAGAAAGAGATGGGAAAGAGAATGAGACAGAGAGTCTCACATGATCCTCATTCTCCATCCCACCACCCCACATAACTGACAAAGGCAGAGAGCAGCACCACAAAAAAGAAGAAACAATGCTTGAACCTGGAAGAGCTTCTGACACTATCTTCACCCATCAACACTAACTGTCCAATTTAAACATCTGAAATACCCGTATCACCTTATGCAGCCCTTTGAAAATTTTGGACATGGATCAGGATTTGCATTCTTCTGGATCCTATTACATTCCGTCCTACTCCCACAACTGTGTAAATATGCTTTATTTACTTTATTACCACTCTGTACTGCATGTGAAGAAGTAGACTAATATCCAAGAAAGCTTATGCAGAAATAAAAACCACTAAAGGTGCTGCCACATTCCCTTATTTCCCTCCCACTCCCTTCCTCCTTTTTATTCGGCCACTACCTGGTTCTCTAAAAGTGAGCAGGATATAGTTATTCCATTCCACTATGTGCCACAAGAGGGCACTCCAGTTATCAGAGTGGGAAGAGCGAAATATAGATGTGGATAGTGCTTTTTTAGTTTAAATTCAGATTTTCCTTCTGCTATGTTATACAGTGTTATGAATTGTGTCCCCTTCACCTTTAGATATTTATTGTTGCTTATTATATTGGCTTCCCTTCACTAAAATTGGTTGCTAATGTGTTCTTTATATTCTGATGCATATGGTATTACATACTACCGAACGTCTTTGGAGAAAGTCCAAAGAGTGGGCTGATTTTATCCATTTCAAATTTGTTCTTCCTTCTCACGCGCCCTGTCTATAGCAAAACAGAATTATTACAAATCATTGATCTCCACCAATGAGAGGCACCCACAGTGTTTGTTCTCCATCTTCAACACTTTGCTTAAACCTCCCTCTCCTCCTGTCTCTTCATCATTCTCTCCTAATGACTTTGCTAATTATTTCATCTCTAAGATTACCACTATTCGCTCTGAGATAGTCCCTCCCAATTCTTCTTCTGTTCTTAATCTTCTATCGCCCTCGCCTAAAATTTTTTCTGTATTTCCTCCTGCCTCTTTGGATGAACTCTCTACACTTCTGAACTCTTCCAAACCTGCAACCTGTCCTCTTGATCCAATTCCTACTCCTCTTCTAATCTCTATAGCTCCCTCCTTTCTGCCCTCGCTTCTCCATATCTTCAATCTCTCTCTCTCTACAGGCTCCTTCCCCTCGGACTTCAAACATGCTCTCATTTCCCCAATTCTGAAAAAACCTTCTCTTGACCCCTCCTCCTTGTCTAGCTATCGTCCGATTTCTCTTCTCCCCTTTCTTTCTAAGGTTTTGGAACGGGTTGTTTATTCGCACTGTCTTGAGTTTCTTGAAACCAACTCCATCCTTGATCCCTTTCAGTCTGGTTTCCGCCCAAAGCATTCCACAGAGACAGCTCTCACAAAGATCTCGAATGACCTTTTACAGGCCAAGGCTAATGGCCTCTACTCTGTTCTCATCCTTCTCGATTTGTCTGCAGCCTTTGACACTGTTGATCACTGTCTTCTAGTGGATATACTTTCTGACCTTGGGTTCTCAGACTCTGTTCTCGACTGGTTTAGATCTTACTTGTCTGGCAGATCTTTTGCAGTAGTTGCAGGGGGTCAGACTTCTTCTCCTGTTCCCTTATCTGTTGGAGTTCCCCAGGGCTCTGTTCTGGGTCCCCTTCTGTTTTCTCTCTACACACTGTCCTTAGGAAAACTCATTAGCTCTTTTGGTTTTTCCTACCATCTCTATGCAGATGATATCCAGCTGTATCTTTCCGCCCCTGACCTTTCTCCAATGCTTCAACAGCAAGTCTCGTCCTGCCTCACAGCTGTCTCGCAGTGGATGCGCCATCAGCGTTTGAAGCTCAACATGTCCAAGACGGAGCTTCTTGTCTTTCCCCCTAAGCCCACCCTTCAACACTCTTTTTCTGTCTCTGTGGACAACATTTCTATTCAACCAGTCCAGCAAGCCCGCAGTCTTGGTTTTATCTTTGACTCTTCTCTGTCGTGTATCCCTCAGATCCAGACCACAGCCAAGACTTGTAGATTCTTTTTGTACAATATTGCCAAAATCCGACCATATCTCTCCGCCTCTACTGCCAAGATCCTGGTCCATGCCCTAGTGATCTCCCGACTTGATTACTGTAACGTCCTCCTGGCTGGGCTTCCTCTTTCTCACCTCCGTCCTTTAATCTCTGTCCAGCATTCAGCTGCACGCATTATCACTTCCACCAACTGCTCTGACCACCTCTCTCCTGTGTTGGCATCCCTTCACTGGCTCCCTCTCCCCTTCCGCATTCAGTATAAGCTCCTGCTGTCGACATTTAAAGCCCTCCATGGACTGGCCCCTCCTTACTTATTAGACCTTCTTTCTCCTCACCTTCTCACCAGGGCCCTCCGTTCTGGTAGTCAAGGGCTCCTGTCTCAGCCCAGGATTTCCTCTGCCCCATCCCGGATTCACCCCTTTTCACTTGCTGCCCCTCACTCCTGGAACCTTCTTCCCCCACAAGCAAGAGCCATCACTTCTTTAACTAGCTTCAAAACGGAGTTGAAAACCATCCTGTTCAGAGAAGCCTTCCCAGGCATTGCATAATTGTTGCTTACCATCTGATGTTCTTTTAGTGCCTGCTTATCAAACCATTTCCTGTATTGCTATGTATTGTATATGTATTATCCTACTTGAGAGTATGTATTTTCCCTGGATGAAGATTAACCTTCCATTTTGAAGCCAAGCCCTCCCTCCAGTCCATCTGCCTTGGTCCAGGCCTCAGAGGTAGAGAGGAACTGCTGGACCTCTTACCCTCTCCCTCCACCACTCCCTTCTCCTTCTGTGTCATGTCTTTTTAGATTGTAAGCCCGAGGGCAGGGAATCGTCTAACTAAAAAGATTGCATGAACAGCGCTGTGTAAATTTACAGTGCTTCATAAATAAAGGTTAATAATAATAATAATAATAATAATAATAATAATAATAATAATATACAGTGGACCCTTGGGCCTTATCGCACATGGGGGATTTGCAGCTCAGATCCGCAGTCACTCCTGTTCTAGCAACGCGAAACGTGGTGTATTTTCACACCAGATCTGGAGTCACTCCTCTCTAGCAATGCGAATTCACGTTAAAATATGATGTTTTATCACACCTGGTTGCTTTTCCATTGCCCTTCCGAATAGAGGGGGAAGAGGAGTCAGTTTGATTCTAGACAAGTCACGTGTTGCGGATTCAAGCAAAGTGTGGTGAGCGCACATTGTATTATCACACTGGAACATACTTTGAGGGTTCAGCGATTCAAATCGGCACCCTTCCGCATGCTCAATGGGGCTCTGGATGCTGTCCTCCTTCCCTGTCCCCTCCTTAGCTGTCATCCTTCATCGGTGTGAAGGAGCAGTCAGAGGATGATGGGATAGATCGCAGGGGGTCACTGGGGCCAGGATCAGGGTGAAGGAGCAGTCAGGGGATGATGGGATAGGTTGCAGGGGGTCACTGGGGCCAAGATCGGGATGCAGGAGCAGTCAGGAGATGATGGGATAGGTCACATGGGGTCACTGGACCAGGATCGGGATGAAGGAGCAGTCAGGAGATGATGGGATGGGTGGCAGGGTGGCAGAGAGGACAAGATGGCATGAAGAAGGAGGAGGGGGATGAAGGAGCAGGATGCAGGGGGTCAAGGGGGGGCGACATCAGAGTGATCTTCCACACCAGACCAATTCGAAGTGAAATCGAAGTGAACTTAGAAGCAGATTTTGGTGAATTAGCTTGTTTCTGAATTCACCAAAATGAGGAATCACTGCGGAATCACTGCGGAAGTGCCACGGAAGGAGCTCCCACAGAAAGGAATCGCATCTGATAACACTTTAACGTTACGACGTGAATTTGCATTGTTGGACCCGCAGTCACGTCAGATCTGAACTGCAAAAAGCTCCAAAAACCTCCATGTCATAAACACCCTTGTTATACGCTGGGGTTTGGTTCCAAGATCCCCCGTGGATAACAAAATCCGTGTATGCTCAAGTCCCATTAAATATAATGACATAGCAAAATGGTGTCCCTTATAAAAAATGGAAAATCAAGGTTTGATATTTGAAATTTATACTTTTTTGGAACATTTTCAAACCGTGGATGCTTGAATCCGTGTATAAAAAATCAGTCTATAAGAAGGGCCAACTGTACTCTTACTGTTTTTTGAACATTTGTTTAGTTCTTCCCGGTGGTTTTCTTGACATGCATATCCCATCAAGCAGGCACTCTGTAAATTATGGCACCCCCATGGCTGTCAGACATGGAAGATACTATGAAACAGAAGAGCAGGATCACCTCAAGGATTACTGTCACTATCTGAAAGCCTTATTTAGTAGAGTCTAAGCACAATCTCACTTTGGGGTGGAGGGTGGGGGGAATCAAAACAGGCATGCCATACCAGACTAAACACCTCAGTGGATCCTTTCCCTTTCTCCTTGCTTGGTTCTTCTGCCATGATGTAATTTCTTTCCAGTCCTTTAACCCTGAAAAATGTGAGAGACAGATTAAGCGGAGCAACCCTGTTAGCATCCTGATGGTAATCTGCCAGGACCAGTAACACACAAAGTGCTCACCTGGACCCATGGCCATGTTGGCTTGGAGATTCTGGGACTTGTAGTCCAAATATAATTTTTTTCAAGCTCTGGCCCAGATATGCATACATTTCTTCAGTCCATTATGTTCTTAATAACTAATCATTCCATTACAACCAGGACCAGGGTGTGAGTCCAATATTTAGCCTTCTCAAATCTTCAAAATCAACTCTACAAATAGCATCTATAGCAGGAATAGATAACTCTGGAGGGATAAGGGGTGGGGACCTTGGAGGACCTTACCGCCCACCCTACCCACTCTCACATAAAAAGTCAAAACTATTTTTTTGTCCCTAAAACATCCTTTAAGGGATATTGGAACTTACTTCCTGTTTCAAAAAAGACCCTTCCTGGAAATAAATTAGTTGGAAGGCCGGGGGGGGGCATGGTGACAATGCTCTGCACACCTTCTATAGGGCATTTTGGGGCAAAACAGTATTTTTGAAAAATTTTGCAGTCTTCCAGATGTGGTGAAAGCACCCTCCAAATCACCTTGAGGGCATCTTGGAGCAAAAATATTTTTACACCTTTGGGACCCTGGGGACCAAAAAAGCATTCCCAGGGATCTCATGCAGCCCATGGGTTGTACTTTTCACAGTAATGATTTATAGTAAAGGCTTTGGACAACTAAAAAAGGTCCATGCTTGAGAACACTATGTAGGCTGAAGATAGATGGCCAGGAAAATGGCAGTCACCCCAGTGCTTTATCACAAAGCTTGATAATAGTGGCAGCTATAAGATCTAAGTGAATATAGCTAGAACTGCTTATGCTCTGCAGTGAGAAAAGAGAGATAGATAGCAAGTACAGGAAGAATCCTGATAATTTGAGCACGATTTTTAAATTGAATTAAATTAAATTCAAATTAAATTTTAAAAGACAAGTGTCTATATAACTGTAGATATGGGCTCAGAATTATGTTGAATAGTATCTGAAGAAACGTCATAAGGTGAAGAAAATCAGTAGGATTCCAGTGGCCAGAGGATAAGCTTTCAGTGCCTAGCATAGCTCACTGTTCTTCCCCATAACCAGTAGAAACAAAGAGGCTTTCTACACCGGCATTTGGGACGTCCAGAGGACGTCCCATTTTAAAAAAGGGGCGTCTCTTCTAGATGCCCCTGGGCCTAGTACGGACTCCGTCCGTACAAGATGGCACCGGCCCTTCTACATGGCCGGCGCCATCTTTGCGTATCGGATGCTGAGCGTCCGTATGCGTCGCATCCTTTGTGACGTAGCGAGTGCGCCCCTGGCGCCTCGCTACGTCGCAAATGCGACTGAAAAAGAAGCTCCATTTTGGAGCTTCTTTTTCGGTCCGCACGGGAGCCGCGCCGTGTGGAGGCTCCGGCTCCCCCGCGGACCTACCGGCGGCGGCGGCAGAGCGCCGCAAAGCGGCGGTCTGTACCCCGCCAAAATGATGGAAATAAGCAAGTGTATATGAAACGTGTGTATAAAATGGATCAATACAGGTGCATCCTTAATGTAGATGCTGAGTTTCCAGTTTGGTACAGATTATTTTACAGATATAATACAGAGCATATACTGCTCTCCAAAAAATGGTGTTCCTGCTCCATGCTGGGTAAACAATGGCTGAACAAACAATAATACCACTGACATCAACTGGGACCTGCTTAGTAGTGTGTGGCAAATAGCTGTGACAACTTACAGTCTGAGAAAGAGAGGCCTTCCACCTTCCAGGTGTTTTGACATATATTTCTCAACCCCAACCCTATAGTAAGGGCCTATGCATGCTGCCACATGCCTAGGGAAACTTTGTTCCTATTGCTGTTTTGTAATCCAAAATATAAGTAATCCAAATTTTGTAATTCAAAAGATCAGTAGGAACAAAGTTTTTTTCTATGCATGTGACAGGCCATGAGAGATTCCTTAGCTTATTTCTCTACTTCTGTCTTGTAAGTCAGACCCTTCAAGATATTCAAGGAGAATGACCACTTCCCCACAATGTATAGAATTGTGTGCCAGCCACAGCAGTTCTTACTTGTTCTGCAGTAAGGGCTGGGACATCTCTCCTGGGGTCTTCCTGAAATCCAAACAGTAGAGGTGTGAACTCTGAGAAAAGACATCTCATCATAACCAATCACAGTAAGAGTCATGTGGAACAACAAGCCATAATGTTTGTTGAGCAAAAAGTAAAGGAAAGATTTGGGGGGCATGTTAGTGATCGCAAACACTCAAGAGTTTTAGAGTATCAAGAAGAGTGATGTAGCACTTTGTATGAAAGTAGACCAGATTCTTGTTAAGGATTGCTGAGTTTTGCCTGTAGCTGAATCCCTTTCCAGAATGTACCATGGAAAGAATAACTATCAGTGACCCAAATATGAGCCTGCAGTTGACATCAAAGAAAGAACACATACAGAAGGTTTGATGGAAACTCACCTCCAGCAGAACTGCCAGAACAATAAACCCAAAGTAGAAAGGAGAAGGACTCCAGTGAGAGTAATAACAATCACAAACCAGGGATCTGGTGCCCAGTATTCCTTAGTTTTGTGCAAAATGATGGGTTCTTTGGCCACAGCCTGGAATCATAAAAATGAAAGTCTAGCTTACAGAACTATATAGCCTTAGACAAGGTTTAGCCTAACCCGGCTCTACTTGTGAAAGCCCACAGAGTCCTTGAAATAGTGGAGTTTGAGGGAGCTGGTTCAGCCTGAGTCCTATTATAAATTAAACAGCTATATAAAACAAAAAATTCTCTGAAGATCTGGTATCAAAACCTACTGAGTATCAAAACCTACTGAGAAGTCCAAACAAGTAGGATCATGCTCCTTTATTGATACCTAAATGCAGTTCATCAATCACAGTACTATTCTGCCATCAACATCATGAGGCAACAAGATTAACATCCATAACGTGCTTAGAGGGCTGCAGATATAAACAATGCATGGTAAAGGCATAGAAACTCCAGCAATTCAGATTAAACAACGGATTCATGATTGCAGCATGTCTGCATCTATCCGCTCACCGTAGTAGTAGTGGTGGTAGTAGGCACAGTTGTGGTCCAGGGGATCACATGGACTAGAATGACAGCTGTGGTACTGAACTGAGGTGTGCTATGACTGTCTGTCACTTGTACTAGAAGCTCAAAAGTAAGGGGGTCAAAAATACCATCGCGGTTGTAGGAGAAGGTGTTAGGAAAAAGCCTGTTACCATCCATGCGAAAACGCCCGTTTGTGTTGCCTGGAAAAACAGAACCAGACAAAGTTTACAACTTCCCTGCAAGTTATATCAGTCTTGTACTACTGTTTAGATTTATGTATAAGTCCAAATATTTTAGTCAAAAATCAGCCAAAAAACCTGGGCCAACTGAAAGCTATCCCCTCCTGCTCACATATTTCATATTCTCATTACTTGCCTTCTAACTTGAGAGTCCAGACTCTCATTGAGGTCACATTTCCAGCACATGCCATTGCCATGCATCCCAAGCTTGTTAAAGCCTGACAAGCCCAGAGCGTATATGACTTCCTCAGCAGTTTCACTGAACCCAAAAGCTACCACTGTTTTGCCTCCACCCCAGTTTAATTCTGAACCCTAATATTCTGCCTCATCCATTTCATACCGCCAACAATGTTGTAGATCAGTTCACTTCGTTCATCTTTGTCTGTGCAAGTCAGTTGCACAACACTTATGGTACTGGCCTGGGTGGAATATATGGAACGTTTGTAAAATGGTGGGTCACAGACAGGAGAGTTGTCATTCACATCCTGAGGATAAAGAAAGGGATAATATTTCTCAGCATGCCTCCACAATGTTTTTGGAATGGACTGCTCTGAAATTCACTTCTCCTACTTGCAATCAGAATGATAGTCAAACAGCAAGATTTTATGCAGTGATTCTTTCAGGCATTAGGCTTGTCATCTGGCCCCAAGTGGGATATTCATTTGCAGTGTTCTGCATACAGTGAACAAGAACCAAAGGATGGCACTGAATTACAGTGGATCCTTGTTATACGCTGTGGTTTGGTTCCAAGATCCCCCGTGTATAACAAAATCCATGGATGCTCAAGTCCCATTAAATATAATGACCGAGCAAAATGGTGTGCCTTATAAAAAATGGAAAATCAAGGTCTGATATTTGAAATTTAGACTTTTTTGGAACATTTAAAAACTGTGGGTGCTTGAATCCATGTATAAAAAATCTGTGTATAAGAAGGGCCAACTGTAGATGTTTGTAGAACCTGAATTCAGCCCAGGGCAGTGGGGAATTGGAGATTACTTTCTGCAGCTGGCAATTTATCAAGAGCCAGATGAGATTCTATCCTGAGTGTGTTAACACCAGTGTTGGAAAAACTACTTTTAAAGATTACAGCTTGCAGAATCCTCCATCTTGAATGGCTGTTTGGGATTTGTACTCATAAAAAGTAACTTCTTCAAGCTCTGGTGAACCGAGAGCTTCAAAAGACTTGTTCATTTGCATTTCCCATCATTCATTACTGGCACCAATTCATTGCTGATGTTGTTGTGTGCCTCCAAATAATTTTTGACTTATGACGAAACTAAGGCAAATCTATCAAAGAGTTTTCTTGGCAAGTTTCTTCAAATGAGATTTACCACTGCCATTCTCTGATGCTAAGAGAGTGTGACTTGCCCATGAAGCATGGGTGGCTAGAGATTCAGTAGGGTTTTTATGCTTGAGTGGGAAATTGAACCCTGATCTTCAGAGCTGTAGTCCAGCACTCAACCCAGTACACCATGCTGGCTTTCAATTCATTACCATCAGCACAAAGGGAAGCTTTCCTACTGAGGCTAACTAACAGCAGCAGCTTCACAATAAGAAAAGAAATGGTTCTCTCTCTGAGCCTTATTGCACGAGGCCCCGTTGTCTGTAAAAATACTATGCAATTGAGATGTCAGTCCTACCTTGTGCACCTTCAGACTTATTCTGGGAATACTGTGCCCACTAGTGTCAAAGCCTTATCATACATAGATTGCCTATACAGTACCTCCCCCAACATTATCTTCTTCCCTTTTCACTGATACAACTAAGACAGGGTAGCTCCCTCATATCTTGCCACTTTTGTTGCATCTGTCTTCCCTCCTTCCCCTCAGAAATGAGCTTGATCTCCCACCGAAAGCACACTCTTATCATCCTCAGAGAACCTGTCCATTTTATATGTCTGCTGGGGATGATGAAGTTTGCAGTAAAACACATCTGAAGGGCCCGAGGTTAGGGGAGGTTGACAAAGAGTACTGTGTGCCTTGGTTGCTCTCAAAGTCATGCATCAACTTTACTCTCCCAGTCTGTATTCCAGGTACCTGTACATTAATGGTGATGTTGCACAGTGTGGTCATCTGAGTGTGGGGGTTTGCATCATTATCTAGGTCCTTCAGGCTAATAGTCAGGTGATAGACCTTCTTCTCTTCATAGTCCAATGGCCCCAGTACATAAAGCTGCCCTGTGAAACATACACATGGTGCCTCTGTTCATCATGTTTGCAAATAACAACCATTTCTAGCTCCCATGTTGAGAACTGCTTTTAATCATTAGTACTCTCCTTTCCATCTTTTAAATTATTTGATGTGAATGTGATGCAGTAGTTTAAAAGGAATGATCTTGAGTATGGACTCCAGAGGAATGGAGGACAATGTGTTGTACTCCATGAGCCATATTCTCCAAGGAAAGGCCTTTGGAGGGTCCTTGGGATGGAGAGAGAGCAGAATCAAAACACCGTCCAAGCCAGAAATATACTACCATATTTTCCGGCCTATAAGATGACTTTTGAACCCCTTTAAATCTTCTGAAAAATTGGGGGTCGTCTTATACGCCCCGTATGAGGAGGCCGGAGGGAAACTTTATGGGCCGGCGCGCGCGCGACCAACGCCAGCTCTCCAAAGCCTCGGAGGAGGCCAGAGGCCGGTTCCATGGGCCGGCACGAGCCCGCCCAGCATTGGCCTTTGGAGGCCGGAGGCCAGCCCCATGGGGAGGCGGGCGCGCGCCCAGCGCCGGCCTTCTAAGGCCTCGGAGGCCGGCTCCATGGGCCGGCGCGAGCGTGCCCAGCGCTGGCCTTCAAGGCCTGGGAGGCTGGCTTGAAGGGGCGGCGCGAGCGCGCCCAGCGCCGGCCTTCCGAGGCTTCGGAGGCCGGCTCCATGGGTCGGCGCGAGCGTGCCCAGCGCCGGCCTTCAAGGCCTCGGAGGCCGGAGGCCAGCCCCATAGGGAGGCGGGCACGCGCCCAGCGCCGGCTTTCAGAGGCTTCGGGTGGTCTTGTACGGCGAGTATGTGGTAAACTCTATATTTTTCTTTAAATAGTTGGGGGGTCGTCTTATACGCCCCGTCGCCTTATACACCGGAAAATACGGTACTTCATTTTAGGTCAAAACAGGGCACCTGAATCATGAGCCAAGAGGTAAAGAATGGCCCTAGGGACAGGTAAGTAAATAGGGGAGAGGGTGCTATGAGGAAACCATGTTTGTATGAATGGAGATGTCATGCAGAAACACCTTTTCTTACCTGTGTTCCGCCCAATGTAGAACAGGGTAGGAGCTCCAGCCTCTGCCCCCAGGATGCTGTATTCAATGTTATTGAAAGGATAGTCTCGGTCAGTGCCACTGGCATTGCCAAAGATGTCACCAAAGCCAGCATTCTCTGGTACGGTAAAGAACCGTTGTAGGCACTCTGGGGCATACTCATTCACTGGGCTTACTGTCACAAGCACAGGCACCCTGGCTGTAATGCACACAAAAACAAATCCAAGAAGCATGGGTAGCCAGATATTCAATAGGCACTGGTTAGAAACTAGCTGGTAAGTGAGCAGCCAGACTAAATATACTCACAAATGTCAGGAATGATTCAAATTGTACATGCTGACTACAGATTCATAGGCTTAAACCCATCTCTGACTCAATAGCATTTAAAATGGAGGGGAGGGGAAGGAAATCCTGATTTTTAAAAAGGAGTGTGAGTAAATGGCACAGTCTTGTTATTTACCTCTTATAGGATGGAGTGGGCATTTACAGAGAGTTTTAGGAACTATCGACTTCTCTTGGAACGCTCTGAAGGCCACTTGGGGTGCTCAAAATGTAAAAAAAAAAAAAGAGGAACAAAACTAGAAGTGGCTGGAAGCCCACTTCTGAGTTTAAAAAGCATTCAATTTTTAAAATGTCAAATAGCGTGGGGATAGCTTGCAACCTCTTTCAAAGAACTGCCCCTCCTGGTGGCAATTTGCCTTCTGGAGAAGGAATAAAAAGGACTATCCAGGAAACCTGGAGTGGTCGAGAGCCAAAGACAGCCATAGGGCTGAACCTTGCCCCAGCTACTATAGCTTGTCCCTTCAGGTTGGTTTGTTTCTTACACGAACATCTTGCCTTCCCTCCAACGAGCTCAGTGGAACTGCAGAATCATGTTTTAATGGGAAGTATGTGCTTTTATGAATTTTTAAAAATGCTTTAATACTGTTGTTGTAAACTAGTGGTGCTTAAAGTTTATTCTTAAAAAATAATATTTAATTTGTTTAGATGTGCTTTGTTTTAATTGATGTTATAAGCCCTGTGTTGGGAGAAAGGCGAATATACATTAATTGAATTAATGAGTGATTGAGTAAAAAGTGACCTTAGGAGAGAGGCTGTAGGCTGGTAAACATGGGGGTGTGAGGATAATACTCCTCATGCATGCATGCATCTCTTTGCTTAAAAAACCTTGCCTCCTAACTACAGTTTGATAAAAGATTGAGCAAACCCAGGATTGGGCAGACCCAGGATTAAGCAGAAGGGAAGCCACCTTTTATGAAGTTTGAGTGCATATATGTTTGGGGATGGGCCAGAGTCTGTCCCCATTACAATCCAAAACAACTCAGTCTAAGACTTTACTGTTCCACTATTATACTCTTATACATCAATGATCTTCAGCCTGCCCTATGTGTGCATGTGTGTGTGTGATATTGCAATTACTAGTCATGTTCCATGGACATAAATCCATTTGGAACAAAGATTTCTACAGTCTATGTATGAGTGAAACTACTTCACAGACATTAATTTTATACAGACGGCGAAAATCTCAACAGATCCTCACAGTTCCCATTTTATGTATGTTTTTACTGTTTCTGTTTCTTTCAGGCACTTGACAGGTTTCCCCTCTCATATCAATTGTTATTTGCAAAGTGAATTATCCAGCCCTTTGAGGGTGGTCTATGCTGGCCCTTCTCTGTTTCATCTTCTGTTTATTTTTTGGCCCAGATCGCATGCAGTTGCTGCTTGTCCACAGCAAATTTGTAACAGTCTCCATTTATGTACCAGTCTGTGGGGCATGTTCTAAGGTCAAATCAGTCTCAGCCAAAAACTGCTCTTTTGATTGCTTCATTTAATATAAGTAAACAGCCTTTAAATCTCTGCCAAGAATTATTGGTACTCTGTTAATTGGCTTCTGTGCAAAATAATTTAGACACATTTTTTTCTTCTCAATGCAACAGATCGAAGCATGATCCTTTATTAGAATATGTGATTTGTAGAATTTCTCCAGATTTTTCAAATGCTTTCCTTATTGGTGAAAAACGTTTTTTACTCTATACCACCCTTCTGAATCTTGGTGCTATTCAGGGGTGTTGTACTCATATTCCATTCATCCCCAGCCACTATCGTCATTTGGCTGGTTCAATATGTCTGGAAGGCCAAGTTAGAGAAAGCTGTGCTGTATATGATGATTGAACTTTGGTTAAATCTCACTCTCGGTTTTCAATAGTAATCATTAATGGCTTGACATTATCAAAATCCCTACAAGGGTGAGGACTCTGTGGCTTTCCAGATGTTGTTGGCCTCTAACTCCCACTGGCCCTAGCCAACACAGCCAGTGGTGAAGGACAATGGGAGCTGCAGCCCAACAGCATCTGGAGGACCATACCTCTCCCATCCTCGCTTGGCAAGAATCAAGCCCATCATTGAGCCTCTGTCTGACTGTTTGCTGTGCGCTTGTCTATTCAGATCAGTCATTAGGCAGTGGGGTCAGGCCACTAAAATGCCCAACCAGAAGGCCTCTTCTTATATAATTTTTTCCTCATTGGAAAGCTATTCAAATGAAACCCTTGGAGACAGGTGAATACTCTATGAGAAGGATTATTCACTGTGTCATTATCTGGCAAGAGCTGGCAAATCAACACCCACCACCATTTTTGCCTCTTCAGGTTTGTGGAGAAGTGGGATGTGGATTGCAGTTTAGCCCAAATGTATTCCCTCTCTCTCCAAAAATTGATAAATTAAATAATGTGTATATTGTATAATCCTACAACTGCACTGAACAAACATGAAATTTGGTACTAGGTTTATAAATGCAGCATTCCAGGGCTCTCAATTTTTTAAAAACAAAAACAAAACAGGTTTCTTGACCTTCAGGCTAAAAAGATAAGTTTTAAAGTATCTAGCAGAGCTCTCTGTGGATTGGATTACCAGTGGTTAGGGTTGGGGCTTGACAGAGTTTTTATATAATACATTGGAAGTGAGCCTTATGCAGCTGGGCATGTTTAGCCTGGAGAAGAGAAGATTGCAAAGGGGTAGCCATCTTTAAATGGCTGATGTCATATAGAAGATGGAGCACTTTTTTTTTTTTTTGCTGCTCCAGAAGCTAGAATGGAACCAAAGGATTCAAATTACAAGAAAATAGATTCTACATAAACACTAGGAAGCATTTCTTCACTGTAACATATATTTTTTTTCACTGTTCAATAATGGAATGGACTGCCTTAAAGGATGGTGTCCTCTCCTTGGAGGTCTTTAAACAGAGATTGAATGGGCATCTTTCAGGGGTGCTTTGGGCTGGTTACATACCGGCAGTTGGGACGTCCAGAGGACGTCCCATTTTAAAAAAGGGGCGTCTCTTCTAGACGCCCCTGAGTCTAGTACGGACTGTGTCCGTACAATATGGTGCCGGCCCTTCTACATGGCCGGTGCCATATTGACGTATCGGACGCTGAGCGTCCGAGCGTCGCGCGGCCCTAATGACGTCACGAATGCGCCCTTGGTGCTTCGCGACGTCATCAGTGCACCGCGGAAAGAAGCTCCGAAATGGAGCTTCTTTTTTGCTCCGCGCGGGAGCCGCGCGGTTTGGCTGCTGCAGCTCCCGCGCGGAACAAATGGCGCCGGTGGGGGACCGCCGCAAAGTGGCGGTTTGTATCCCGCCCTAGTTATGTATGCTTGCATTATAGGGGTGCCCTTGTCTTCCCTTCCAGTTCTAAATGTCTATAACTCTAGGTGAGAGAAATCAAGTCTCTAGGGATATTGCCAGATTAGGCTTTTAGCATACAATCATTCCATCTTATTCAAGGAATTACTGAGTGATCTAGACAACTTCACCTTCCAGTTGTAGTCCACCCATTTTTGCCCCTGTTTCTTCCATCTTTTTCTACCCATTAAGAAAATTGTTTAAAAAGAAAGGACAAAATAACTGCACAATGCCTTTTTACTTATAGCACCTGGAACCCATGCATTTGGAAGCATCTTTGTGTAGAATGAGGATTCACAAAAGCCAAACGGAAACTATAAAATCGAGGTAGATGTCGGGTGAGACAAAGTCAATAGGTACACGAGAAAGGTACTGTATATAGAAAAAATGTCAGCTTCTGCTATAAAACTAAAACCCAATTTCTTATGAAACATATAGAAAATAGGTTCTTCAAACTGTGTCAGTACCTAATATATTTCAAGGACAATCCTTTCGATCAGAGTTAAAATTAACAAGAATAAGTAATCTTTAGAAATGTGGAGCCTACAATATCAACTATCTTGCTGCAGAATTTTCACTTCAAAAGAACACAGAATATATACAGCATTGCTTAGAACTTAGCTCTGATTCTCAGCATGTTTTGCCTCATGTTAGCACTTGCCCAAACTGTTAGATTTTAGTACTAATTTACTCTCAGTTCAGGCAACAGACACATTAAATTTATCTTTAACAACAAAGTTCCCACAGCTATTTTTGACCCTACCAATGTGTGAGGTCATCTCTTCCTTACTTTACAATATGCAAATCCTTTAGAGATTCTCCTGAGAGCCCAAGACCTCATGTGTTCAGTGTCAAGAAAGGGTGACATCTAAATAGTACTTATTTGACAGGGTGGAACTACTACTCACTGGTTCTTGGGGGACTTCCATTGTCTCTCACCAGAATAGCAGCTTGGTACTGGAAAGAAAGACTGGCCATAACTGCTGAATCATAATCCAAAGTGGTATTCACCTACCAGAACCCAAGCAGAAAATGGTCAGAACTCTGTTGTCATTTTTCCACAGGCACCAAGGACGTAGCCGGGGGGGGGGGGGGGGGGGGGGGGTGGGGGGGCCGGGACCCCCCCATCAGGCCCTGGGGGCGTTCAAGCTCCTTCCTCCCCCCTCCTCCATTAAAACCATGGCGAGGGAACAGAGGAAAGACAAAACAAAAGTTCCCCTTTTCCCTCTGCTCCGTGGCTTTAATGGAGGGGGAGGGAGGAGGAAGGAGCTTGAACGCCAGTTGCAAGCTCAGAGAGAGAGAGAGAGAGAGAGAGAGAGAGAGAGAGGGAGTCCCTGTGACTCCTTTCGCTTTCGTTTCCTTCAGAGTCCGGCTTCCACTCCTCCTCCTCCTCCTCCTCCTCCTCCCCCTTCCTCCCTTGTGCTTTTGCAGAAGAAGGAAGAAGAAGGGAAGGAAGGGAAAAAAGGAAGGAAGAATAAGAGGGAGGGAGAACTGAAGAAAAGAAGGAAAAGAAAGGGAGGAAGAGGAAGGGGAGAAAGGAAGAAAGAAAAAAGGAAGGAAGGAAGGAAGGAAGGAAGGAAGGAAGGAAGGAAGGAAGGAAGGAAG
>NC_056523.1:79169773-79181490 GCF_019175285.1 Sceloporus undulatus | reverse complement strand
GAAGGTTCTAAAAGGAAATATAAAAGAAAGAAAAGGTGACTTCTAACTTTTAGCTGTTATATCCATGTACAATATAGTATAATAATAATAATAATAATAATAATAATAATATCCCTTACCCAAAATGCTGAGGATTAGATGTATTTTGGATTTTGGAGTTTTTCAGATTTTGGTACAGTATATTTATATACAGTATGTCTAATGGGATATTATACTGGGAGATGGGATCCATGTATGTTTCATATGCATCTCATAGACATAGACTGAAGGTAATTTAATGCACAATATTTTTAAAATAATGTTGTGCTTCTGCATACTGAGCTTCAGCAAAACCCTGAGACCACTATGCCTTGTATAATTCAATAATTTAGTAATTGATCTAAACCTTCAGGATTTCCAAGTTTCCTTGAGTTGGGGGTCAGACCAGATGCTCTCAGGGTCAGTTTGGGGTTTTGGAAGTCCAGAGAAAGGAGACTCAGACTCTGCTCTGGACATTTCTCCTGAGAATGGACTCATGTTTTCAAAAACAGTCATTTCTGGATTTTTGCAACAACAAAAAAAGAGGTGGGTCTGTGATGCAAAAAGGCAAGAGGCTTCCTTCCAGCCTTGTTTTTTCTCTTTTTTAAAAGACAAATAGAATAAAATACAGTTAGCTGGCCCTTTTTCAGCATGTCAATGGGGATGCTTTGATGGAGAGTTCCTGCATGGCAGAATGGGGTTAGACTGGATGGCCCTTCGTGGGGTCTCTTCTAACTCTATGTTTTTATGATTAATTAATTAATATATGGAATCAATCTAAGATGATGAATCGTGGCTGTGGAGTCCTATGGCCCTGCTCCAGGCAATGCTAGACTGCAGGCCCCATCATCCAGCAGCACCACAGACTGATGGGAACTGTAGTTTAATAAGGCTGCACACTGCAGAAATAATCCAGTTCAACACTGCTTTAATGCTATGGAAAATCCTGCGATTTGTAGTATGTTGTGCCACCAGAGCTCTCTGACAAAGAAGGCTAAATGTCTCACAAAACTACAATACCCAGATATTGTTGTTGTTGTTATTTTCTTATATCCCGCCTTTCTCCCAATATACAGACTCAAGGTGGTGATTTTCCATAGCATTAATCTATAGTATATCTTTCTACAATGTAGATGGACACCTCCATTACATAATTTGTTGAGGATGCTTTGACTGGGAGTTCCTGCATGGCGGAATGGGGTTGGACTGGATCAGGGCCCTTCTAGGGGTCTCTTCTAACTCTATGATTCCATGATTCTGTAGCACTCTGAGCCTACTGTGATTTTAATAGTTTTTAAATGTATAAAGGTATAAAGTCTTATAATGTAAGCCATGCACTGATGGACTATTGCACTATAATTTTTTATTGATTGATTTTATGCCCTGCCTTTCTCCCAAAATAGGATTCTCTTAAAGGGGTTTGTTTAATATAAAAAGAAAGGAACATATAATGGCTTGGAATTAAAAATTATGAGAGATAGATAGATAGATAGATAGATAGATAGATAGATAGATAGATAGATAGGTCTTGGAATTAAAAGGTGTGTGTGTGTGTGTGTGTCTCAAAATTAAAAATCCCTCTTGGAAGTGGGAATGAAATGTGTGGATGCAGCCTGGGTTCGTAGCTCAGCTCAGATGTTGGAATACAGTGTCTCAAAGCATGAGCAGAGTGTCTCTGAGCATGAACAGAGTGGCTGCCGCTCATTGCTCGAGCAGATGCACTTTGCTTTATCGAGCTGAATTTATCTGATGTAAACACCTTCAGAGGAAGGACTCAGTTTGCATCTGCACTGAAAAAATAATCCAGTTTGATGCCACTTTAACTGCCCTTGGCTCCATGTTGTGAAATGCTGGGATTTGTAGTTCGTTGTGGCACCTGACAGATGACTCAACTACAGTTCCCAAGATTCCATTGCACAAAGCCATAATGGAAGTTAAAGTGGTGCCATCAAGGTGTCGAGGGTAAACGCTCAACCCTCTTTTTGTGTCTTGGGGGGGGGCTCTTAGCCTCTCAAAATGGTGGCACTTAGTCTTGACCCCCCCTTCCCAAAATCCTGGCTACGTCCTTGCAGGCACTAAAGTCAAATGACACATCCAGGACTTAATAATATCCTGAGCCAAAGGAAGATACTCAGTCCAGAAAGATGGCAGGAACCACCACAGTTGTGAAGCTCCCTCATGTTAGTAAGGATTGAATGAGAATTCACTGTTTCCACAATTGCACAGATTACACTGAACTCTGCACCAACACCTGGATGGATTGATAAGTAAGAATGTACAAGTCTCAGGCTTTACTTGTGATTCTGCCTTCTTAACTGAACCGAAAGTGAGAAAAGATCCATTCCAAGGGCTTACCTGAAGATTTGGACCCTCCATTTGAAAGCTATAGAGAGGGCTTTGTGCATCTTCCATTTGGTACCAAAGGCTACTATTACCATTCTCTGCATCATTACAAGACAGAGTCAGCAGGGTGCTTCCAGTGGGGATTGTCTCTGGAATGTTAGTTCTGGGGATTAAACAAAATAGCCATAAGGGGAGGAGGAAAGAAATTGAGATCAGAATGGAGAAGACATGTGCTCCTGCTACTTGCATTTCAGGTGCCTCTCCTTAAATTGCATTGCAAGTCCCATAACTGCAAAATCCCATAATTTAACAGGATGGAACCATAGCAGTTAAACTGGAATCATAGTGCTGTAAGTTTGAAAGGACCCCAACTGTTTTATTTTTAGAGCCATATGTAACAATTAGGAACCAGAGATCCTCCTCTAAAAACAGGGAGAGACCCTGAAACAACTGGTCCTTTAACCACATTCTTTTGCTGTCTCATGTTGCTACAAGGTTCTATTGTCTGTGGAGACTTACACAAATACTGCAGGAGAACACAGTGGTCCTTCAAGGTTCTTCTGCTTTACAGTAATGTTGACCATGATGGTGGCATAGTCATTTGGATGAAGTTTGTTGTAGGCCTTGACCAACAGCTGGGTTTCAGCTAAGCTTGGATTGCGTTTCAGATCTAAGTTATATGTGTTCTTGATTACGCCTGTCTCTGCAAGAGAAGCAGAGATCAGCCAGCCCTTTCAGGTCAAGAGATAGTTTGAAAACACTTGTCAATGACCACCAAAGAAAATCCCAGATCTTTTTTGTGTAGATGTTATAATATATCCCTGGATTCTCATTACCTGGAACAACTGTGAAATAGTTTGTGCTTGGGGAGATGATCTGATAAAGCACATTTTCCCCACTGGCTCGGACCTGTATAATCTCCTGGAGGGGACCTGTGTTTTCCGAAACAGATTTTGCTACTGATGATTCCCTGTATTATGAAGAAAACAGTATAAATTCCTCCTTCTGAGCCTGAAGTTGCCATGTGTTATCTGCCAAACCATACTTAGAGACCAATGTTCTGAGATAATATAGAGGAATAAGTAAGATCAATTTTATATCGGTGTCACGCTATGGGGACTTGAATCTTGACTGCTCAGTGTAAGTCTAAAAGTACATATGAACTGAAAAGAGGACCTGCGGGGCCCCTTCTTAATCCATGCCTTAAGCAAAGAGAGTGGAGTTGGAAGTGCAGTGGTCCAGCCTGAAATACCATGGTGGTTGATGGTATTTCAGAGAGGACTGCACTCCACACTGCTCAATTTGTGTTTCTCGTCCAATGGGGCAGAAGAGGGAGTAAACCCATCCATTATATTCAATTTTAGCTCTAAATTTACAGCGCTTTATAAATAAAGGTTAATAATGGCGGGTTACACACCGCCATTTAGTACATAATGAATACGTATTAGGGTTAGGAAGGGGTGGTGCTTCCACACCCCCCTAACCCTAGTACGTATTCTGTACGTACAATATGGCAGCGGCCGTTCCACACAGCCGCTGCCATATTTACGTATCAGACGCTGTGCGTCCGCACGTGTTGCGACGTCTATGATGTCGCAAGTCCGCCCCTGGCGCCTCGCGACATTATAGAGGCGCCGCTTAAAGAAGCTCCATTTTGGAGCTTCTTTTTTGGTCCGTGCGGAAGTCGCGCGGTGTGGCTGCTGCGGCTCCCGCACGGAGCAAATGGCGGCAGCGGCAGACCGCCGCAAAGCGGCGGTCTGTAACCCACCAATAATAATAATAATAATAATAAAAACTAGGGCCTATTTGCACAGCCCAAATAAACCAGCCTCCTCCTGTCTTCTCAGCAGGGAGACTGGATGATGCAGGGACGAATCTCCAAGTCTGGCATGAACAGTATGGATAATGTCCAGGCCGTTCAATGCCAAACCCAGAGTATAACACCATTAATGTGGATTTTTAAAAACTCACCAGTTGCTACGGATCTTCCTGGAAGATCTAGAGCCCTCCATACTGATGCCAAACAGCTGTTCACATGGGTGTCCCACTGTGCCATCCAGCACAGCTGCAATTGTTGTGGGTCACTTCGCTCTGAGGTCAGAAGAGGTACCCAGCCATGTGACCAAAACTAAGCGCCATGTTCTGACCACAGAAATAAGTGACTCGCTGTACTGACAACTGTGCTGAGTAGCACAGAGGAACGTCCATGCATACAAGCCACCTACATCAGAACAGAGGGCTAAGCTAGGGGGGGGGGGGGGGGGGGTAAAGGCAACTCTGGGGATCCCAGAGTAACCTGGCCAGTGCAGACAGAATCTAGATTTCTATCCCAGGGACTGGTGAGCAGTGGCCTCTTGAAGAAAGGGATGTCAGAATAAAAAATCACAGTTCAGGATTTTAGAGGCCCACTGCTTGGTTCTGCCTGGTTGGAGCAGTGGTGACTAGCCCTAGAAGCCCTGGAGCCAAATCCACCCCCAACATGGGTACATCACATTGAGAAATAGCAATTTTTTTTAAAGAAACGTAAACTGGAAATAATTCATACTGCTTTACTTAGCTTTTCTCCCCCCTTTTTTCTTCTTCTTGTTTCATAGGCTTTAAGAGGTTAAGAGCCCTACCCTCTATTTCAGTGATGGAGAACCTTTTAGAGACCGAGTGCCCACACTACAACCCAAAACCTACTTATTTATCACAAAGTGCCGTGTCGCTCTGGCTTTCTAGTGACAAACTGTAGTGAACTCCATGTTGAGATGATGGTGCATATGCCCACTGTGAGGGCTCTGAGTGCCACCTCTGGCACGCGTGCCATAGGTTTGCCATCACTGCTCTATTTTATGTCAAAACATTTACTACTGGACACTTCCATGAGTGTGGAGGGGGAGGTTTTACTGAATTTTGGGGTTGGTGTGTGGAAGAGACACTAAGAATAGTAAGGACTGTTCAACAGTGGAACACACTCCCTCGGAGAGTGGTGGAGTCTCCTTCCTTGGAGATCTTCAAACAGAGGCTGGATGGCCATCTGTCGGGTATGCTTTGATTTAGATTTCTTACATGGCAGGGGGTTAGACTAGATGGCCCTTGCGGTCTCTTCCAACTCTATGATTCTAAAGAGGGACACAAAAACAACCATAAGGGAATGAGATGATATGAAACAAGCTGGTTGAGTTAGGAAATGGATGGGCTGCCCAAGTCCTCTGGATGGGAAAGATCCTAATCAATAGCCTGACTCAAGCTCAGCTAGCCTCAAAAAGGTATGCACAATTTAAATGATTGCTTGAGGAAACAGTAATTTGGGGTTTGCCAAGAAAGACCCAGCACCCCTATCACATAGGATGCTGGGCTGAAATTCATAGACCAGAGGTGGTCAGACATGATATAAGAATTATACCATGGCATTCTCTGCTGTGTGAACATGCTGTAAAAGCTTCTGATGTGCTCCTTCCTTATCATGTAGTGCAGCTGACAAGGAGTGAAAGGGTGACTCAGACTAATCCTATCTCAGGATTCAAGAACTGGGGGGCAAGGAAACTGGAGTCTAACAGCCATTATACCTTTTAAAATGGTTTTAACTATTCTGTTTGTTTGAACTTACGTTTTAACATTATCATTATTTAATTATTTTTAACTTTTGTAATTAACGCTTTAAAAGTAAAAGGTGAAGGTAGTCCCTTGACATGAATGTCTAGTCGTAACCGACTGTAGGAGTTAGTGCTAATCTCCATCGCTAAGCTGAAGAGCCAGTGTTGTCTGAGGACTGCTCTGGTAGTCAGGTGGCCAGCATGACTGCATCAAACACTGTTACCTTCCCACTTAAGTTGTACCTATTTATTGACTTGCATTTGCATGCTTTCGAACTTCTAGGTTGGCAGAAACTGGGACTAGTGATGGGAGCTCACCCCCATCACACAGCACTCAGGCCTCAAACTGCCAACCTTCCGATCTTCCTATCATCAGAACTGGCATCTTAACCACTAAGCCACAGCTTTAGTTTTATCCTATTTAAATTATAGTAAGCCACCTTGAATCCCATTTTGGAGAAAGGTGGGATATAAATTCATTAAATAAATAAAATAAATAAATAATACCTTGCTTCACTTTCCCCCAGTTCACTCAGCTTTACCCAACTCACGTGAAATTGACTTGGTTATGGTAAACAGGCAGCACCTGGACTGAGAGAGGTATCTGGCAGCTTTTCCCATCGCTGCTTGTTACCACAATGTCCACTGAAAATATCTGCAAGGGAGGACAGCACACTATGAATCTGCTGGCTACAGGGATGGGTGCAGTCTAAAGCAGAATCTTGGTGTTCTATTGTGTCCAAGAGACCTAATGAGTACTGAAGTAACAGCAAATTTCAAAGTGCAGGCAGCTGTGTTGATCCATATCTGTGCTATAGCTGTATCTTTACCTACTCATGCCCCAAAGCACAGCAGTACATAACATAAATACCAATTAAATAAGATCCATTGACTGTTATAGAGTATTTTTCAAAGAAGCAGCTGTATTAGTCTTTTGCAGCATAAAAAGGAGTGGGGGGAGGGAAATGGCAGCATCTTTAACACTAACTTGTTTTTATTTTGTCACGAGCTTTTGTGGCTATAAATCCACATCTTCAGATGCAGTACCAAGTGGTATTAAGGACTCAGATATAAAACATATTTATACAGTGGAATAGAATGTATTACATTCTGTCACACTATTACATTATTCTATTACGCTTTTCTACTATTAGAGAGCCAGCATAGTGTAGTGATTTGAGTGTAGGACTAGGATACTGGGAGACCAGGGTTGGAATCTCCATTTGGCCATGGAAACCAACTGGGTGACTTGGGGTAAGTCATACTGTCTCAGCCTCAGAGGAAGGCAAAAACAAACCTCCTCTGAAAAATAACTGGCCAAGAAACCCCTGTGATAGGTCTTCCTTGGGGTCTCCATAAGTCAGAAACAACTTGAAGGCACACAACAATTATGCTATCACATTCTCTCCCAGTCCCACAACCCATATAAATATGCTTGATACTTGAGGCCTTAATATAATCTATACTGCATTTGAAAAAGTGGGTTTATATCTTTGAAAATCCATGTTAAAATAAAAAAAAACAGTCTTAAAGTTGCTCCCACATTTCCTTTTTTCTCCCGCTCCCTTTCTCCTTTTTATGTTATAGAATAGTGAGCAGCAAAGGACAGTGTAGTGGTTAGCATGTGGCACTTTGGCTAAGCTCATAGGAAACAAGAAAACCTGAATGGTGTGGAATATTATATCATCACCATCCCTGCTAATCAAAAGGTCCAGCCCTGACTCCAAATATACCATTGCTAATAGAACTCTACATGGGTCCAGGAACAGGAAGGCACAGTTCCCTTTAAAATAGACAATATTGAAACTTGTAAAGATAAAAAGCATTACAGTAGCTTCACAGTGGCAACCAAGTTATGAACAAATTAGATATGAGGATAGACGTGCTCCTGATAGACTTGGGAACGGAAATCCACTGACTGCAACAGGATGGTATGGAGAAGTGACAGATGTGACACTAGCCAAACAGATGGTATGCATAAGGCAAGATGGCACATACCTTGCTAGCTTGCTCACGACTGAAACCTGCAGGAGGTGCACACACTATTCCATCTGGAGTTATTTGGAAAGGCAGAGAAGCATTCTCAATCGCAAACTGTGAGAAGAAGGTAAAGTCACCTAGGCTAATTATAAAACAGAATGACCCAGGCCCAGAACCTGCTCTCTCTTTCCTCCTTCCTAGGGCACCGTTAGTAGAAGCTACCTCCCATATTCTCAAGTCACCTTCCCATGGTCAATTACAACACCAAGAAATTAATTTTCCCAGACAGCCTCCATCGGTCCATGCCCCTCCTTTTTATGTGAGGACAAATCCTTCTATAAGCATGTTCCCTACATTTTCCCAAAACCACAATGCTTACATTCAAGGTACGTGTGCCTCTCCTCTTCAATACAGGTCTGTAGATAAATGCCCCCGGAGTAATATCTTCTGGAACCTGTAATGGGACCCTTCCTGAAACATTAAGGCAGATGGAAGTAGCACATAGATTCCTGTATAGTCAGAATGTAATTATTTGGCTCCTCTGGAGTAACTGGTTGAGGAGTGGCTCCTTATTCATCCTTAGCATTTTAAGAGCCTGTACAAGTCCTTAACTGCCATACACATCTACCTCCCTATTCTTTCAAAGGCCATGGTCTCTTTCACACTGCACAATTACAGCATGAAGATTCCACTTTAACTCTTGTGGCTGCACCCTGGGAAATCTGGGACTTGTAGTTCAGTGAGGTACAAGAGCTCTCTGACAGAGAATTATAAAAGCCCTTCCTTGAAATGAAAATCCCAAGATTCCATAGGATAACAATATAGCAATTAAAGTGCTATAATTATGTACTGTGAAAGAGACCAATGTCTATGCCATGTACAGCATGATCTGCTCCATGTGGATGGAGGTCAGCTTTCACCCCACCCTCACCTGCTTGGCAGATCTATATTAAAACTCTTGTCACCAAGGCTAAAGTTGAGCCACTTAAGCTGAGCATGTCAGGACCTCAGGTAAATTTAAAATAAGCAACCTTACCTATGTCAGCAGATCGGCTGCCGCACTCTAATCTGTCTGATGGAGTGACTTTGATGAACAGCTGAAACTCATCCGATTCTCCTGCACAATGTGCACTGTATGTCAAGATATACAGACTCACCTGCCGGAAATCCAAAGCAGCACTAGGGCCAAGGCTCACCTGGCAGTCAAAAGAAAGAATTTCAGCACAGTTCCCTAAACATTAAGCCATCAAGAAGTAGAGCCCTGCAACCCTGCCTCCTACCACTACTACTGTACTGCATCTCCATCGCTTTGGCAATGCTTGCCCCATGAAGACAATGGGGGCTTCTGGCAGGCTTAAGATTTGTTAAACAAAACTTGGATTTTCACAAGAATTTTATTTCATGTTTTTAGGTCTGTCGGGAAAATCTAACTCGTATAACTTATTCAGGGCTCTGGTACAGCACAGAGTTTAGTCAGTTTGCTGACATGGAAACTTCACCATGCAACCATGTGGAACAAAGACATTATCTACTCATTAGTCTCAGGGCCATAAAATTACTCCAAACCCTGAAACAGAACAATACAGAGAATAAATTCCCCTGTTATGTCATGGATTATCACAGCTCCATATCCGAGAAAGTTCAGAAACATTACATTAAACTTCCACAAATCCACAGGTACCTGGTAGTTGCCATCAGATAAGATGTTTGGTTGATTGAAAAAAGAGGTCATGGGGCTGATGTTCTTTTGAATTACGCTGGCTGTAAGGCTAGAATTTGCACATTGGACAGTGAAGTTGGCTACAGTAGTGCCTGGAGTGGCATTGTCTTCCAGCCACACAGTTCTTGGGACGCCATCAAGCACTACAACAGGAAAGACAGTTGTGAAGGAGTATAGATCCCATAGCATAGGTTACTGGAGCAATGTTAGGCATATTGAAATTAAAATATTCTCCATAAATATGACATAGTTGGATGGAATTATAACCTACACTACATATTAGCATCTTTAAGGGGGGGGAGGACTCTGTGCCTTCAAGAACTATAAACTGACAAAGCTTTGCACGTGTCTCTTTTTGGTGGATGTGAAGTTTGCATTTCCTTTCTTCCTTCACATGATGGAGTTTATCAGACAAGGGGAATTGGAAGTATAATCCGATGGCAATCTGAACGCAATCATGGGGTTTAACGTTATTGTGTGATAACCCACTACACACAAATTTGGGCAATGGGAAGTCAGTCCAAATGCAATCATGTGGTTTCACGTTATTGCATGATAGACTGCCACATGCAAATTCGGGCAATGGCATGCTATTTTCAGGCAATGGGGAGACAGTTTGAATGCAATGCGTATTCACGTAATTGCGCAAAACTAGCGACTTTAAGTGAATGTGTTTTGGCCCCACTTTCTTTTCATTCAAATTTAAGAGAAATTCCTCCCGTTTGATAAACTCCTTGGACAAAAGCTCCCTAGGCCCACCATAGAGATGCTGAAGCCTCCTCTCCCAGTCATTCCATGCTTGGTGAGAGCAGAGTGGAATCACTGAATAGTCTATGTCCCCACAGCCACAAGCAAAATGATTTTATCATTCACTGAGCTTTCTGTAGGATCTTAGGAGACTGCTATAGAGGATGTAATCACTTTGTGTCTGGCTATGGGTACACAGCCAAATGTTTCTCCAATATCCCATGGGGGATGAGAAGAGCTGCAGCGACTGCATATGTTCACAGGGTAATGAATGTCCAGCTGCAGCATAATGCCACAGGTGGAATTACTATGTTGGACTATAAAAGACTTCAGCAACAAGTTCCACTAACCATCCCTGACAAATATCACTCTCTAAAAGATCACTGTTCCCCATATGACCCTGCTATTGTGTTATTGGACGGCATATAAATAAATCCTATTATTATTATTATTATTATTATTATTATTATGGGATTAACCTGTTGAGAAATATTTCTTTAAACAACTTTGAAAATATTTTGATTTAAAGGTGGCATCATATTCTGTGGGACTGCCATAGAATGCTGAGTCAGAGCACTTGACATGATGCAGACTTACTGCAGATGTTGCATCATGCTGTGTGGCACTAGATTATGACCCATAACCAACATAGTATATGTGGGCCAGGAGACAACACACATGTGGGCGGGTGGATCAATGTGGATTGTTGATGTTGTCTCTGTGGACAACATATCTATTCAACCAGTCCAGCAAGCCCACAGTCTTGGTTTTATCTTTGATTCTTCTCTGTCGTGTATCCCTCAGATCCAGACCACAGCCAAGGCTTGTAGATTCTTTTTATACAATATTGCCAAAATCTGACCATATCTCTCCGCCTCTACTGCCAAGATCCTGGTCCATGCCCTAGTGATCTCACGACTTGATTACTGTAACGTCCTCCTGGCTGGGCTTCCTCTTTCTCACCTCCGTCCTTTAATTTCTGTCCAGCACTCAGCTGCACGCATTATCACATCCGCCCTCCACTCTGACCATATCTCTGCTGTGTTGGCATCCCTTCACTGGTTCCCTCTCCCTTTCCGCATTCAGTATAAGCTCCTGCTGTCGACGTTTAAATCCCTCCATGGGCTGGCCCCTTCTTACTTATCAGACCTTATTTCTCCTCACTTTCCCACTTGGGCCGTCCGTTCTGGTAGTCAAGGTCTGCTGTCCCAGCCCAGGATTTCCTCTGCCCCATCTCAGATTCGCCCCTTTTCACTTGCTGCCCCTCACTCCTGGAACCTTCTTCCCCCCCGAGCAAGAACCATCACTTCTTTAACCAGCTTCAAAACGGA
>NC_056523.1:79149289-79169673 GCF_019175285.1 Sceloporus undulatus | reverse complement strand
AAATTTACAGCGCTTTATAAATAAAGGTTAATAATAATAATGTACAACAGACGGAGAAGTTGATGAAAGTCAGAGGAGAGTTTGTAAATATGTGTATTATATTGCAACTCAAGATAAAGAACCTCCAAAGATTTGGATGAAATCAACTGTGTGTGTGAGTTATTTTTTCAGTGTGGAAAGTGCTCAGTGTATTGACAATACCTATATCCGGATTTTTGCTTCCATACTAAGATGTACAGGTACTTAGGCTACATCTGGGTGCATCGTCTTCAGATTGTGCTGAAAGTTGGCTTGTGAAACAGGATGAGTTACAAGAGAACCAACAATGGTTTATGTCTGATTGTCCCAGACTATTGCAGTATATCCCAATTTGAGCCAGTTTGTGACCAGTTTTTGAACCTATATAGGCCAGAAAATCCCAGACTAGGCTGGTGTTGTGCTGCTGGGAGGCCTTGGTTGAAGGAAAAACTGTGCTACAAAAGATTAGCTTTTTGCAATTTTGCTTTTTCTCTCTGTGATTTTGCAAGGAACTGGCAGATTGTATTTGGCTTTGTTGTTTTGCCTGACCCAATATCTTTCTACTGAAGACAAAGTGTTTGTTTTTCATTTCTGAGCCTGGTGGGTGGGAAGAACAAGATTCTGTCCCTCCTCTCCTTTTCCCACTTCTGAGTTAATTCCGTGTATAAACTACTGTATTTTTGCATTTTGACCTCAGTTTGCAACAATTTAAGTAAACTGAGGACAAAGGGGGAAAGCAGGAGGAAGAGAGAGAAACTGAGACATTTTAAAAGTAGAATAAAAAGTGAGATGATAAAGGAATCATTTGGACTGTCCCTGCCAAACTGGTTTGCATTAAAATTTGCATTAAATGTCTGGCTTGTGATAAGAGAGAGCTGAGTGTCAAAGGAGGAGTAATAAAAGGAAGCAGGATCAGCCTGGGCTAGTGGAAAGAATTTATACCGAGCACAGGAAGAATTGTGTTCCTTCTATTTTCTCCACTGCACCATAGCTGAATGTAATGAGAGGAATGGGTTGTATCCAGAAATACCACTGAAATGGAACACTGGCCTTTCTGCCCAAACTCTGTCCCTCTGAGGGTGAAACGGCAGGACTGAGAAGCCTGTGGGTCTCCAGATGTTACCGGAATCTAATTCCCATTAGCCCTAGCCAGCCCAACCAGTTGTAAAGGACAGTGAGAGTAGTAGTTCTGGGTCTCAGGCAATAATCTTCCCATTCTTATCTGGAAATACCAGTGGAACTTTCTGTATGCAGAGCATGAACTCTACCAACAGGGTCTCACAGGGTCTTCATGGTTCTGTTAGCATCTGGAAGCTGTAGGTTCTCCATTCCTGAGTAAAGGAATAATTACTTTTCCTTTCTAGGGCTACGTTTTGGTCCTTTCACCTTCTCTTTGAAACTTTACCATGTGCATGACTTCGGTTCTAGTCAAGATGTCACTTCTGGTTTACTTCCTTTTTTTCAAAAAGGGATTCTCTGGGGTCTAAAAGAGTCCCAGGAAGGCCGAAAAATATGGTGATATGTGGGCCACATAAAGTAGCAAAAAAGAAAACCAAATATTCGTTTGAAATTTTCAGTATGGCATACCCTTCAACTGTTCTGATTTGGCAGCAATAGTCCTAATTAATCTTCTGTCTAACTGTTTATCTGTGAAATATTGGCGAGTATGGGTATAATTCTCCAAGGTCTGTTAAGAACTGTGTGCAGTTTCTAGACCTGGAGTCGCCCATCTCTGCTATACTGTATATTGGGTTGAGTATTTGATTTTCTAGAGAGCCAGCATGGTGGTATTGTTTGACCATTGGACTACAACTCGAAACCAAGGTTCAACTCCCCACTCAGTCATGGGAACTCACTGGGTGACCATAGGCAAGCCAAACTCTCTCAGCCTCAGAGAAGGCAAAGACAAACGTCCTCTGAACAAATCTAGACCCCCCCCCCCCCCCAAAAAAAACCCTGGTGATTGGATTGCCTTAGGGTCTCCATAAGTTGGAAATGACTCGAAAGCACACAATAACAACAGCAACAACAAATTTCATTTTCTAATGCCTATTCCTATGGGAGCATAGAATCATGGGCATCAAACAGAAGAGGGCATTAAATATCAGGAAAGACAGTACTGGGAAGAGATTCAGGTTGGTGACAGATGAAAAAAACAGAGAGAAGCTGGAGAAGAATTTGTGTGTTAGACCAAATTTATTTCATTGGTTTTATTATATTGGCTCCACCTGTTCTTTCTTTGCTCTGTTAACCTGATTGTTTAACTATGCTGCTGCTGCTGTTTGTATTTTATAATTTGTTCTGTGATTTTTTTAAAAAATGATTACAACCTGCCATGAAAACTACATTTATAGGGTGAGCTGTATTTCTTTTTAGTACAGTATATAAACAGGCAAACAAACAAGGAAAACCAAGGAGATAGCCAAATGAAAAATGAAAGAGAAGTCGGTAAGACAGCAAAAAAAAAAAAAGCATGGACCCAAACAGATGGAATTTATACTGAAATTCAACAAGCTTCATTTAATTCAGTACTCCTCATCTGATCTGGGGGACTAGCAATCCCCCAGTGTGTCAAGGACAGGCACCATATTTGTGCCCATTGGCACAAATTGTTTCTTTCTTTCCTGGAAATTCACCAGCGAGCAGCAGTCAACAGCTTGCGGAACAACACTGGTCTAAGGACCACCAGTCTGAGCAGCACTGAGTTAATAACAGTATGCCACATGCAACCTATAGTGGTTTGACATTAAGCATTTATGTTTTGCTTTTTAAAATTATGGTTATTAATATCAGTTTGCTTTTGTTCACTATTTTAAATGTATAAATATTTTTCATGTTTATGACACTCCAGGTTGCAACCTGCCTCTCCCCCCAAACCCCCCCCCCAATCTAAAGTAAACATCTACTTTCCATCTAAAGTAAAAAATGAATCCAGGTCTTCCTGAGATACAACAATATTATTTTTGCAGGGGAGTGAGTCCATTGCAAAGTTCTAATCATAAGTAGTTCACACATTGCTTCAACACTTTGGAGCTTTAGGCACACAGATGTCTTCTGTATGCCCACCTGGCGGTACATGTGTTCACATACACCTGATAGGCTATAACCCATGTTTGCCTACATTAAGCACAGCTGGTTTTGTTTTCTCAGCTGTTGAGCATGACAGCCTTCTTCCATCCTTCTAGTTGATCTTCCTTTACCCACTGCTGACAACTAGTTCAGATAAGGAGGGAAGTATGTAGGTCTACATACCTATTTCTCCAGTGGTTAGACCTAGGATTGGAGAAAAAAACATCAGAGAAATGTTTGTTAGGATCTGCATGGCACTGGTGCCTCTGCAACAAATAAGTAGACAACTTTACAATAAACACACAATTAAAGAAAAAAGAAAATACCAATGAAGTTCCCAGACTTTTACAAACTTATTCAGAAGAGGGCATTTGGGGAGATGTATTTTGTCATGTGGCAGTGAATAAAAGCACCTTGAACTACTTCCCCTTTGCTTCTGCTAGAACTCTAGTTGACTCTGCCACTAATTCTGTGAGAATCCAACCAAAAACATTAATCACAAAAGTTTGGGGAAGCTGCAAAGTTGTCCAACATTCCCCTCACATAAGACAGCAGAAAAGCCACCTGTTCTGCCACATTGCCATTGTGGCAGAGCTTAAAGACCTCCCCTTTGAAATTAGGACACCCACCTCCAAAGGAAGAAAGTTGAGATAAGAGTCTGGGGGGAAAAAATGGAGATGACAATTTCCAGAATCCCGCAGCCAACATAGCCACTGTCTATGCCAGCTAGGGGATCCTGGGAATTGTCTTTCTTCAAAGTAGCTTTCTGTAGTTCCTTCTGGAGTCAACAGATACTACATCTGTTGAGTATCTGATATCTGGAAAAAAAGAATCCTCTGGCCCAGGAAGGAAATCCAGAAAGGGTCTGCAGTGGGGGAACTGTGGTATTTCTATGGTTCTTAAGGTAGAGACAAGCACAAAAGCGGTCTATATTGCACAGCTGAGAGAGAAAAATACCAGCTTTGTCTCATAAATAGCTGACATCTCATCTCAAAACAAACAAACAAAAAACAACAACTTCTCAAGGTCAATTTTGGTTGTCTTGATCAGTTAGTAACCTTAATGGTACTGGTTCCTGCCACTGAGATGAACTTTGAATTTTTCTTTATTCAGAATTACTCAAAACATGCTGGGTCGATATTTTAGTCAGTTCAGTTCTGCAATCTATTCCCACAATTAAGTTTTAACAACAACAACTACAACAAAATGTAGCAGATTATCCTACCCATGTATAGTAGATGCAGATGCTATAATCAGAAATACAGCTTTGCATCATATAGTGTTAGAAAATTGTTTTAAAATTAATGTTCAAGGGTGTGGCTACAGGATAGGGCAAAATTAGGATGTTGTCTCTCCCAAAAAGAATTCCACCCCAACATTAATTTTTCCTTCAGTCTCCAAATTTCAGAAAGTGAGACACTGAAAATTGTTCATACTAAGAACTTATATTTGCTGTGTGCATACTCCCTTGTTCACTTTACCATGCCTAGATTGTATGGCCCCTAAATGTTTAGCTGCAGCTTTAAGTTACTGCAGTGCTAGAAAATTGGGAAAGGAAGGAACACATCAAAGGGCAAATTAGGAGGAGTAGCTAATACCCCAGAGGACAGGATCAAACTTGAGAATGACCTTAATAGATTAAAAAGCTGGACCAAAGCTAACAAAATTAATTTCAACACAAAGAAACGTAAGGTATTGCACTTAGGGCGGAAAAATGAAATGAACAGATATAGGATGGGTGACACCTAGCTGAACAAGACTATATGTGAAAGGGATCTAGGAGTCCAAGTAGACCACAGGTTGAACATGAGTCAACAGTGCGATGCAGCAGCTAAAAAGGCCAGTGCAATTTTCAGCTGCATCAATAGAAGTATAGTGTCCAGATCAAGAGAAGTAATACTGCCACTCTATTCTGCTCTGGTCAGGCCCCACCTGGAATATTGTGTCCAGTTCTGGGCACCATAAGTCAAAAAGGATGTTGAGAAACTGGAGTGTGTCCAAAGGAGGGCAACTAAAATGGTGAAGGGTCTGTAAACCATGCCCTATGAGGAACGACTAAGGGAGCTGGGGATGTTTAGCCTGGAGAAGAGAAGGTTAAGAGGTGATATGATAGCCCTGTTTAAATACTTGAAGGGATATCATATTGAGGAGGGAGCAGGCTTGTTTTCTGCTGCTCCAGAGACTAGGACCCGGAACAATGGATGCAAGCTCCAGGAAAAAAGATTCCACCTCAACATTAGGAAAAATTTCCTGACAGTAAGAGCTATTTGACAGTGGAACACACTCCCTCGGAATGTAGTGAAGTCTCCTTCTTTGGAGGTCTTTAAACAGAGGCTGGATGGCCATCTGTCGGGGATGCTCTGATTTAGATTTCCTGCATGGCAGGGGGTTGGACTGGATGGCCCTTGCAGTCTCTTCCAGCTCTATGATTTGGGGGACATTTCTCCTGATAGCTACATTCCTGTACATATTCATCCTCTCCATCACAAAAGGTTGGTGGCAGGCAAATGTGTAGGCTCCAAACAGTTACATAAAACCTGATAACAAGAACAAGACAAAACAAATAAGTAATACCCAATACTTGAAAAACCACAAACACACACTTTGAATAAGCTGGGGAAAATATTCCTGTGATACAGTACAGTAGTTTGAGCATTTGAGAGATTACTGCACCACACTCTTATAGCACTGCTATTCCACTTTAACTGTTCTGACTGCCTCCTGGTATTTGCAGTTTAGGAAGTGGCATTTAGAATATTTAGCTGGAGAGATTTTAAGCCTCACTGAACTACAAACTCCAGAATGCCACAGGAGGCAGTCAGAGCAGTAAAAGTGGAATAGCAAAGTTTTAAGAGTCTAGTGGGATAATCTTCTCTAACGATCAGGATTTGATTTCCTCCTTGGCCATGGAAACCCACTGGGTAACCTTGGACATCTGCAATAACACAGTCCCAATGTCGTTCCCATGATCCAAATCTTCTCTCATTGACTGCTCTGAGGCTGAGAGAGTGTGACTCACCCAAGGTCACTCATGCGTCTGAGGAAGTAGACTGAACTCTACGAAAGCTCATGCTGCCAATTTCTTTCTTTCAGTTAGTCTCAAAGGTGCTGCAAGATCTCTCTACGTACCAAGGTCACCCAGTATATTTCCATGGCCAAGAGGGGCATCAAAGCCTGATCAGCCAGAAACCCTATGATGGGATCGCCTTAGAGTCACCCTATGACAGAAATCACTTAAAGGCACACAACAACAACAACAACAACATCTATAGTAAGCATGAGTAAAGTGTACCACACAAATAACTGTAGGTTTTCACTCATAGGGAAGAGAACAAATAAACAGATCAATATAGGCCTGTTACAGACTGCCAAAATAAAGCTGCTTCGGGTCTCTTTGGAGGTATGCTTTTTAAATGATGCATGGGTCCTAAGAGTCCAGAGGTTGCGCCAAAGCCACACTCCATTCCTAAGCACTGGAGTGCAGCATTGGTGCAGCTTCCGGATTCTTAGGACCCATGCATCATTTAAACAGCATACCTCCAAAGAGACCCAAAGCAGCTTTATTTTGGCAGTCTGTAACAGGCCACAGTTCAGAAAAATGGTCTTGGTTCGGTGAGTTACCATATATACTCAATTATAAGTTGAGAAATTTATGCCTCAAAATTGACCCTAAAATTCTGGGTAGATGTATATATGGGTCGATACACCATTAGTGTTTAGAAAGCAAACAAGCCTGTTGCTCCAATCTCCATTTAACACCAATTTCCTTCCACCCCCAGTCCTTGCTACCTAGGGAAAAAGCTTCCCATTTAAAACCATCTCTCCAGTCTGTTTTGCAAGACCTGGCTTCTTATGGAAAAAATTCCCCATTTAAAACCACTTGCTTCTTTCACTTGTTCGTTTCGCAAGACCTGGCTTCCTATGGGAAAAAACTCTCCATTTAAAACCACTTCCTTCTCTCTCTGGTCCGTTTTGCAAGACCTTGCTTCCTATGTAAAAAGCTCCCCATTTAAAACCACTTGCTTCTCTCTTCAGTCAGTTTTGCAAGACCTGGACTCCTATGGGAAAAAAACCTCTCCATTTAAATCCACTTGCTTCCTTTCTCAATCTGATGTTAAAACCTCTCCTCCAGCACCTGGGAATCGGTTGGGAGAAACCCAGAAAAGGAGGAGGGGCAGAAGTGGTATTTCCCCCTTTCCATCCTTCCTTATAGCCCCTGAAATTTTGCCCTCGACCTGTCTACAGGTCATATCAAAATCCAGGATTTTGACCCTGAAACCTTCCCTCAACTTATACATGAGGTCGACTTGTACATGAATATATATGGTAAACAGCACCCCCAAAAACACAGTCCCGGTGTCATCCCCATGATCCAAATTTTCTCTCATTGACAGCAGACAAAAGAGCCTAACCATAGATTTCCCATGTCTACCTGCCCAGGCAGTTTGCCTTGACAGATGACAGACCATTCATTGCACTTGGTGGCTGAGTTATAACTTGAACCTACTAGGCTAAACATTCCTCATTCGCAAGTTTCCCCATTGTCATAGATATAGATGACTGTTACAAGGGGTGGGTGGGATGGAGAAGGAGGAATCTCCTGCTTAAGTAGTGTGAAGTAGCATCTTCACACGACATTGGAGCTGCCTTTCCCTCATAACCCTTACCTGTCACACACTTACAGAAGAGCAGGAAAAGAGCCAGTGGCCACCACGATCCCATTATGCTGTGTTTGTGCTTTGTGTATCTCCTTCCTTTAGTTGCCACGGCTGTGTTGCTAATGACATTAGACAAGCCACAACAGGATTGCAAGGCTCACGTGTGAGATCTGGGCAGCCCTTCTCAATGTATGGTAAGAATCTGTGTGTGGCTGTGACTGTGAAGGTTTGCTGTGCTATGTGGGAAGAAAAGGGCACCCATGCAACTTCTTGCCACTTTTAGGTTGCAAATATATATGCATATACAGTCAGCTCTCCACATTCACTGGGGTTAGAAGTGCAGAAGAAGGTCCCCCATGAAAGTGGAAAACCATAAATAATTCTAGGGCCTTAGTTTTTTGTGGGTTTTCGGGCTATGTGGCCATGTTGTAAAAGAGTTTATTCCTGACGTTTTGCCAGCATCTGTGGCTGGCATCTTCAGAGAAGATGCTGGCAAAATGCCAGGAATAAACTCTTCTAGAACATGGCAACATTGCCCAAAAACCCCACAAAAACTATGGATGCCAGCCATGAAAGCCTTCGACTTCACAATTCAAGGGCCCCCAAACCATATTTAAGACAAAAAAGGTGCAATCTGTGGATTCAGCCCACCACAGATGCCTTTGAGGTGGCAGGGTTCCTTTGCAAGACAGAAGTGGGTAGCTAGTTGGGCTTGCTGGGGTCTTTAATAGGGATTTACAAATCTTGTTCACAGTCTTGCGAGTTTTGCAGTCCCTATTTCAAAAAGAATATGACAGTGGAGGAGAAGGCAGCAAATACAGAGCAAATTCCCCTAGTACCAGCTGACATCATCTCCTACTCTATGCATGGTGAGGTCTTTCATCTTTGGGGACACTGAGTCCTTCTTGTAAACATTTGGAACTCTGTAGGAGGGAAATTATTTTGCAGAGTCTTGATAGAAAAGTAACCGCCAGAAAAGCTGTAGATATTCCTCTCACCCCCTCCATACCACCCTAGGAAAACGTGCCGCCTTGTTTAAAAACCCCTTTAAAAAGAAATAAACCAAAAACAAAACATATGGAGTGATCTACAAACATTTGTGTATAAATAGTTTGAGTATGCAATGCATAACCTACAAGATAGAGCTTGAAGAAATTACTGTATTAGATTTCAGTTTCCAGAATCTCCCAGTCAGCATGGCTACTAATATTTTCAGGCTTTACTACAAAGAGACTCTCTCCCACTGCTTCATTACATCTCTATTAATAAATAAAATTGCCTCTTTTAGCATTTTTACCCTTTTGTTTTTAACAGTTCAGTTCCATGACACATAGGCAGATATGTCTCACTGAGGGCCTGTTTACACCAGCCAGAATACTCCAGGCTGCTCCTGGAGTATTCTGGCCCTGGAGCTGCTCCGGGGATTCCCATTACCTCTGCACTTCATAGTGACAATGGGCAGTTGTCTAGACACACATCCCTGCTGTGTTACTGGAGCAGCTGGCGCAAAGTGCTCCCTCTTGAGATCGAAAATTAGGCACCCAGTGTCAATCATATGGGTGGGTGCCTCAGAGTGACTTGCACCAGCAGCAGCCTGGGTTTGAATCCTCACCTCAGCCATGGAAATCCCTTTGGTGTCCCTTTCATGGTTGTGTAAAAGGGGAAATTTCACCAGGTGAAGCATACATGACAAGCAAAACCTTCTGAAATTTCCTCTTCAACACAACCATTAAAGGTACAGAAGCGGTTTCCAGTTTTTGCTTTAGCAACCATATATTTGTACAACCACCTCTCCCCCCAGCTCTATGTTGACTCTTCCTTGTGCCCGTTTCCTTTCCCCCCAAACCAGGAACCTCTCTCCTGCATACAATATTAAAACTGGCCAAGTTATTTTGACACCTGAATAAGTAAATCCCATAAACATCTCTTCCAAGGATACAGTACCAAGGAATTAAATAACTGTGAATTCACCCACTGCCCTTTTGAAGTGAACACATCTAACTCAGAAGCTGAGCAGACCTAGGCTTGGTCTGCTTCATCGTATCCTGACTTCTACTGGACAGTCACGCATTCCCATGAAGTGCCCACAAGGGTGCACTCTTGTGGCATGCTACCTTTATTTAACGCATGGATTTTCGAAAGAAAACAGGCAGTGGCAAGTCAAACTCATTTTCCCTGCTCCTGTGATAGCCTTTCTGTACATTTACTCATGCCTATGCCTCCTGGGAGAGCCAGCATAGTGTAGTGTAGTACATTGCATTGTACTACAATTCTGGAGACCAGGGTTCAGTTCCTCGCTCAGTCATGGAAACCCACTGGGTGACCTTAGGTGAGTCACACTCACACACTGGGTGACCTTGGGTGAATCACACACTCTCAGCTCCAGGAAAACCCCATGATAGTTTTGTCTTAGAGCTAACATAAGTTGTAAATTACTTGAATGTGCACAAGAATAAATGCTTCCATGAGAGGATACAGCCATCACCCACTGCTGTGACTGTCTCTTTAAAAGAACTGGCTAGGACCAATATGGAATTCAGCTATGGAAAGTCTGCCCACAGACTCATTTTATCTCACTTTTCACAAGAAAAACATAGCCCATGGCTCTGTGGAAGCTTTTGAAGCAAGAAAAAGTTGCTTAGTCCTTAAACAGTTTCACATTCGCTGGACATCACCTCCCACAAGCAGCAAGCAACATGGCCAATGGTGATGAATTATAGCAGCCGTAGTCCAAAACTAGGTAAATTTTAATGGACAGTAGTAGGAAAAGAGGATGTCTGAATTACAAGTGGATACACCTCATCAAGTTAAACATGGCCGTGAGTTTGCAAGACCTGAGTAGAGCTTTCTATGACTGGGGTGCTTGGAAGTCTCAAATTCATAGGGTCACCATAAGTTGAAGCTAAATACTGTAAACAGTAGTTGACATCAACAACAAAAGTCCAAAATATCTGGAGGGACAAAACTTATCAACTCCTGATCTAGAAGGGCAGTGACAGTGGCATTCCTAGTATTGGCGTCACCCAGTTCAGGTGACTGGGGATGTTGGGGGAGCGGTACTGACATTCCCTACCTGTCCACCGAGACAAACCATGAGCCCACCAAGGCACCAGGAACGGTTGGGGGGGGGGGGGCAGGCAGGCTGCGTCCTTCCTTGATGCCTTGGCTTGCATGTGTGAGCCAGCTATGGCACTAGGGAAGGGGGGGCAGGTGCCTGCTCACTCCTCCTTTTTTTGCTGCTTTGTCTCCTTGACTGAGAGAGCCAGGGCAGCAGAGAACAGCGGGTGCCAGCAGCAGCTTTGCACCCCCCCACACACATACACAGCAGGAGAAGGACCCTTCCTCTCAGGTCACCCTTCCTCTCAGGTGGTACCCAGTGCGGTTCGCATCCCCTGCACCTCCCTAATGATGCCACTGGGCAGTGATTCTGGAAATTTCAGCATTCCGTGCTTCCTGAGTTATTCTGAGAGCCATAGTCCAAAAATGTAATGTTCCCAAGCTCTCGATGGTGACAATTATAGGAGGGGCCTGAAGATAGCTAGGGGGCGAGAAGAACCTTAAGGTTCTGCTGGGGTACAGTGAAGTTACTACAGGAAGTAGCTAGGAGAGTTGCGGGAAGGGAAATTTTGGTGCTTTCATAATTGCAAGAAAATTCTGTTTCCATTTATGGCTAAATTTACAACTTCTTATTGTTGCACTGAAGGTCAAGAGGGGATTGTTCAATCAGCCAGATGGCAGTCCAAAGTATAATTTAACCTTATTTTGAAGGACAATCCACATTGCTTTGGGGTACATCTTGTGACTTTTTAAAATGTAGTTGTTTGTTCACTGGGGTCACTCCCTCTTGCCCTCATGGATTTTGTTCTAGATTTCGGCTACTTTGTTGGAAATATAATTAGAGATGCTTATATGCCTATGGTACATTTTAATGCTTAAGAAAGGTAGCTAAATATAGCCATACAGCAAACATTTTCACATAGCTGTGGTTAGGGTCAATGGGCACCATGAAAGCTCAATGTGCAGAAAACCCAGGACTGCAGGAGAAGGAGAAAATAGATCTCTATATAGGCTGTGGTGGATGTGGGTGTGAATAGTCTGTGAAGCAAGCTTCAAAAAAGCATTTCCTCCACATTCATCACTGAGTTTAGAAATTAGCCTCCTAGAATAACCTGTTTTACGTACTATTCCATCACTGCTTGTAGAGAAGGATTTGAAAGGTGTGATCCAGCATGGCATAGTAGTTTGAATGTTGGAGGACAACTCTGGAGACCAGGGTTCGGTTCCTGCTTAGCCATGAAACCTACTGGGTGACCTTGGGAAAGTCACACTCTCTCAGCCTCAGGGGAAGGCAATATCAAACCTTCTCTGAACAAATTTTACCAAGAAAACCCCATGATAAGGTCGCTTTAGGGTCACCATAAGTCGGAAACAACTTGAAAGCACACAACAGCTGGGACATTTGAAAGATATGGCCAAACTACGATAGCAGAAATAGGGAAGGGGAATTACACTGTAATCACTCCTGTAAAATGTGTGAGAAGGGTTTTCAAGACTGGCATCTCAACAGGTTGAAATAGGGTCTGGGAAGGGAAAACAGGGTCTTGGACATGGAAGAGGAAGCCAGTCTTTAAAAAATGAGAAGGCAGGAGGGCAGAACCAGAACTAAGAAACCTTTTGGACTAAACTCCCAGAATGCTTCAGCCAGTACAGGCATAGCAGAATTCTGGACGTTGTCATCCATAAACTAACTTTTCTGAGCTCAGAACAACCAAAGCATGTTACACTTCTTCAGGCAAGCAACTCAAGGGGCTTAAGTTGCCAGACAGCTTGTAGGGTCTGTGAATGGGGTTGTGCGTCCTGTCCCAGCCTCTGCTTCTGCATTTCCCTCCCCAAGTATTTAGTTCTTCACATATGTGAATTTTTAGCAGAAAAAGGAAGTTCTCATGGCCTTGGCCAGAGGCCCCAGGTGGGGGCAGGGGAGCCTGTACATTGAGACGATTTTGTACAGGAAGTGCCAAGGAGAGGGGGGTGGGAAGGCTCCATATCCGCTTCTGCAGCAAAGGAAAGGCCTAGATCACAAGACAGATACATTTACTGCAGCTTGTGCAAAGTCTGGGAGGAAGACTTGGCTTAGCAAGACTTCTGAAAGCAAAAGCAAAGCAAAAGAAGGGTGGAGTGGGGGGACCTGATGTTGGAGAAAGGAGGATGCCTGTCTGAACAGAAAACAGGAAAGTTGAAATGGCTTTGAGAGAGGCCTGATCATGCCTTTGCCATATAACATGAAGGAGCTGCTCATATTGATCTTGAGATGAGGCTGAGAGACTTCTCAGTACATGGGCACCAGTGCTCCCCAGCAAACACATAGAGGGTGCATTCCCACTATGATTTAAAGTGAATTGCTGATCGGGTTATATGACTGTCGTTCCCATTTGAAACCGATTCTGATCCTACTTTGATTGATTTCTGTTGCAATAAGGCAAGGCAAATGCAAAAACACCCCATTTTTTTCCAGACACTAGTTTCCTAGCTGTTCTTTTTTAAAAGAATTGATTCCAAAGTGTGTTCAACAAGTGGGAACAACGGATCTGAATCGCATCATTCTGGAGGGGAGGAACTAATGACAGAGGGGTATTTACCATCCTTCCTCAGTTTTGGGTAGCTCCACCATTCCCACCCTCTCTCAGTGCTGCCTTTGTGCTTGTGGTGTGACAGAATTTTTTTAATTGCACTCAGTGAGGCAAGTAGTTGCAAAACCAATGAATCCAATCTTCTGTCAACTCAAACCAGCCTGCCTGGGCTGCCGCTTATGTCACTGATGACGCAGAAGATTGACATTCATTTTGAAGCAGCGCAAACTAGTGGGGACGACAATCTTGTCAAAAAAGATGCGATTACAACGAGTTAATGAAAAGATCTGCTTTCATAGTGGGAACAACGGAACTTTTGGAATCAATTTACCAACACGGAATGAAGGCGAATCTGAAATTGGTTTAAATGTAAATGGGAATGAGCCTAAAATATGCACAGCTTCATTGTCCCTGAACATCAGTGTGGATGTGCATCTGGAGACTCTTACTGGGGGTCCCCAAAGGCATTCATGTGGTGTTTAAAGATACATATTTACTATCCACACTTTATGTATTAACTTTAGGGAACACTGATGAACACACAACAGTAATATCTACTGAATAAATATCATAGTTTATTGCCAAATAAATAATCTGGCTGGAGAAGTTTCATAGCCACATGCACCTTTCTAATATACCTGTGTATCTGTTGTATCAGTATATTTTCTTTTGATCTGCATCACTTTGTGAGGGGGTAGTTCCAAAAGCCACCAATGTATACTGTAGTTTGAAATAAATAAATATTCTGATTTTCTGACATATTGTTCACTAAGACAGGGCAGGGTGAGAAGAAATGCCTGGAGCCCAGTTCTCTCATTATCCAGGTATATTAGGATTGCCATCTGACTAGGGGGGAAAAACTGGCTGGATCTCTTCTTGTGCCTGCATTGAACAGCGTCTTGATGCGCAAAAAAGGAAAAGAGAAATAGAGAGAGAAGCTCTCATAGTATGCATGCAAGTACAATCCTTTGCTAATCTCTGCACATTAGGCTTCTCTTATAAACATTGCTGCAGAGATCAGTTAAAAACCATGGAACCCTTTCTCAGAAACAGCTTAAAAGGATCAAAAGACTCTCCCCACACATGCACACCGAAGCTTTCTTTCACATATTACAGTACTGGCAAACCTTTCAGTTTAATGGTGGACCTGCAAGGATTGTTGTGAATAATAGCAAAATCCAGGAGAACTGGTGTTTTCTGTGGACAATGGGTAGGAATTGCGTAGACCTCTGGGTGTTGTCAGACTGCCATTCCCAGCAGCCCTGGCCCTCCCAGCCAATAGAATCATAGAGAGGATTGCCAGTAGCTGCAGTTCTACATTAGGAGTGCTATGCAATTCCTAGCATTGGTCTAGACCAGGGATGGGAAATCATTGGGCCAGAGGCTGAATTCAGCCCACAGAGTTCTCCATCCCTTCTACTGTGACCTGTAAACAGTGATTGAAGATAACATACTATTTAAAGCCAAGGAAGTGGCAGTCATTGCTGAACTCTGATTTGCAGCCCAGGAAGCAACGGCTGTGGCTGCTGCTGCAGTAGTGCTTACTCCTAAGTAGATATGCACAGAACTGTGTTGTGCTTTACTTGCTGTGTGTATGTGTGTGGGATAAACAAATTTAATACATCCGGCCTTGCTCAGTTTGTTTTTGCTCCAGCCACTACTGGGATGCCTCCACTCAAGAAGACACTTCCCAAATTGGAATTTGGCCCCTGCACCAAAAAAGGAAAGTTCCACACCCCTGCTGTAGACTCAAAAGCCAATTTTCCACACAGCAAATAAAAAGATTGAGCAAGGGTATCTCTTCCAGCAGCCATGTTTGAAGCATCTTTTCATTATAGCTGTTTAGCTCAAAGGTTTGATTGTAAATTATTTGACTAAAGAACTACTGTGTGAAGAAGCTGGCCAGGGCAAAGCCTCAGTGTCACAGTATTCCAATCTGTTCAAGTACAATATCCAGGCAAGGCAGAGGTGAATATATTGCCAGCCATATATGGGCTCCAAATGAGTTATTGTAATCCTGTGTCCTCCCAATGCCATTGTTAGGAGGTAAAAATGGCAAAATGGCCAGTTGTGCCTCCAGAAGCACTCAGGACAGGCAATTGGCCATGTTGGGCCATTCCTTCTCCTGTTTCATGCCCCAAAATCTCCACCCCCATAACCAGAGGTGACCAGAGGCGACCAGAGGTGAAACAGGTCTAGAGGAAATGGACGCAAATGGCCAACTGTGCTCCTTTGGGGCTTTTGGCTGAAAAATGTGGGAGGGGAGACAAAAATGGCCCACACCCAATTTCAACAAGTTTCCCACCCCTAATATAAAGTTTCTACACTGTGAGACACCCTGAGCATTAAATGACAAAGTTATCACCAATTCTGCAATCAGAATTGGAACGAATGGAAGCCTCCAGCCCATTCTCCGGACAAACAATCATTCTGAAGAATATAAGGCTAGGTCTGTCCCAAAAGGGAAAGTGAGACAATCCCTTCTACTGTCAAAACCGGGCTAATTCTTACCCACAATGCTGCTCACACCCTTCTCCCACGCACTCCACCCCACTCACTGGTTTGTACGGAAAAGGACTAACTTCCTGCCATAGAAATGGCCTGAGCCCAGCTGCCCTCAGTCTCTCGGTGGGTGTGTACGCGGGAGCTGCTGCAGCTTGCACCTGGCAGCCTGAGCTTGCAGGAATGAGTAGGATGAAAGGAGAAGGAAGAGCTGTCAGACTGGGCGGGGTGCTCACCATTGCTGTAAGGAGATGGTTCAGGAGTCCCAATTCATGCCAGCTGGATTTGGAGAAATGTCCTTGGACTGTGACATGCTGAGCCAATACCCAAACAACACACACAAGTGATGTATTCATGCTCAGGCAGCTGTGAAGGTGCAAGGTAGCTGCACTGATTCCATTCACAATGGGCTACTGTAATGCCCATCTGGTCTTCCTTGCTCAGATTAAATCAGGGCAGGCCCTACTATGAGGCAAAGTGTGACAAATGTCTCAAGGTGCAATGTCGGAAGAAGCAATGGCAGCCCCCGCCTCCAGCTGTCCTCCTGAGGCCCCTGATCTTTTACCTCTGTAGCAGGATAGGGCTGTGTCACATAGTCTGTCCTACACCAACTACAGACAATATCACACTACATTTAGTGCTATTACACTTGTCCCTTCACATTCGCTGGGGTTAGGGGCACACGACCCCCGTGAATGTGGAAAAACAGCAAATAACAAAAATACTATGTTTTTACCTGAGAGAACACCTCTCTAGGAATTTCTAGGTCTCTCAGTGCCACTCTGTGGTCAACATCTGCCAGACATTGACCATAGGCGCGTTACATACCGCCATAAGGGATGTCCTTAGGATGTCCCATTTTGAAAAAGGGGTGTCTCTTCCAGACGCCCCTTACCCTGTTACGGACAGAGTCCGTAACAAATGTCAGCGAACGTTCCACACGGCCGCCGCCATTTTGACATAATTGACGCTCTGCGTCTGCACATCATGGCCCGGAAGTGATGCCGCAAGTGCGCACTTTGGCACTTGCGGCATCTCTTCCGGGTTGCCGGAAGGAGTGCGATTTTCGCACTCCTTCTTTGCAGCGCGGAGGAGTTGCACGGTTTGGCTGCTGTGACTCTTCCGCGCTGCAACCAGCAGCGGCCCGAGACCACCCCTTTTGGGCGGTCTGTAATGGGCCATAGAATTGTGCTGGAGGAGCTACTAATGCCTAGTGGAGTGTTCTCTCTAGGAATCTCTAGGTTAGACAGTAGCATCTTTCTCTGTGCTTTACCACATAATGTTGCAGAATTTTAGTACTCTTCCCAAGGGAGTTGTAAAAGCATATGTTTTTTCAAAATGGCAAAATCTGTTAGACAAAAGACACTTTTACAACTGTCTCCTTCAGAAAGAGAACTGAAGCGCTGCAACGTCATGCAGTAAGGCACAGAGAAAGGCACTACTCTGGTTCCATTTCTGCTTACTTTTCTTGTGTGATAAGGCTGTCAGTCAGCTTCTATTGCCTTTTGCTTCCTACAGCAAAATATTTTGGGACAGCTCTGGCTCAGATGTGTTTGTTTCAGCTATCGTCCCAGAGTGCAAACAGGGAATTGTGTCTCATACCTTAGCCACAATGAAGCTCACTGACGTCACATAAGCTTTAAGTAAATCTATTTGCAGCAGTGATTGGAAATTCCCTTTAATTGCTGAGATCAGTCAAAAGAGGGACCACAGATGAACAAGAATATACACACACTCTCTGGGCTTCTTTGTAAATTGGTACTTAATCTGTGGGGCCTCTGGTTGCTTATGTATGTCCTAGCAGAAATGGCAGCTAAGTATACAAAAATAAGAAGAGTCCACGTGGGTTAGGGCCAGGATCCACCTAGCCTAGAAACCTGCTGCCTAAAGTGGCTAGACAGAAGACCAGAAGTAGGATGTCATGGCAATGCTCCACCCTCAGCCCTGCATTCCCTCAATGACTAGGATTCAAAGAAATACTATACTATAATGACTAATAAGTAAAAGCCATTTTCTCTGTTCTCAACCTCCCCTCACAGATCAGCCATACTAATCTTGATGTGTCACAAAGAAACCACAGGAACAAGTAAAGGAGAGTATGCATCAGAAGTATCAATAGGATCAGCAATACATTTAATGAAAGGTGGCCACATGGTTCAAGAAAGGAAATCATGCTTCATGCTCCAGCAAGAATAGTGTTTCGCCAGAGTAAGGAAATACTGTCTGTCCAGATGTTTTGAACATCAACTCCCAAAAGTCCCAGACATGGTATGGAACCAAAGAAATTGTAGTCTAAAACTACTGGAGGGGCAAATGATCCCTTTCCCTGAACAATGATGGATCTGAACCCTATGCTACACTATGTATATGTGTGTACATCTACATATATGGACCATGCACACGTGTGCACACACATAAACACCCAGAAGCTGAATAATATGGCCCTTGTATTTTAAGTTAAGGCATGTTATGGATATTTTTAAATTTTCTCACAGCTGTGGACCTTTCCATTGTTCTCATTACATGCATTGAAAAAGCACCTCAGATTATTTTTAAAATAGATGCACTAGAAAGAACATGATATGAAGAACAAAAGTAGGCACACAATACTGAATAAAACAGGGTCTCATTTTTAGTGGGATCCTACTTTATGACAGTGTTGAATTATTGTTGTTGTTGTTGTTATTATTATTATATTTTATTTATAAAGCGCTGTAAATTTGCTGAAGAATTCCAGATATTAATAGTTTAATATTAATTGTCATCATGTGCCCTCAAGTCATTTCCGACAGATGGAGACCCTAGGGCAAATCTATCATCAGGTTTTCTTGACATGTTTTGCTCAGAAGGGGTTCACCATTGCTTTCCTATGGGGCTGAGAGTATGTGAATTGCCTAAGGTCACCCAGTGGGTTTCTTTGGCAGAGCAGGGATTCAAATTTGGGTCTTGAAAATCCTAGTCAACACTCAAACCACTGCACCACGCTGGCTTTATTGATGGTTTAGTCCCATACAATTGTGTGCATACAATAATGCATGTTTATGTGCCTTCAAATCAACAGTCAACTTACAGCAACCCTATTAATTTCATAGGGGTTTTCTCAGGCAAGGAATATTCAGAGGTGGTTTTGCCAGTTCCTTCCAATGAAATATAACCTACAGCACCTGAGATTCCCTGGTGGTTTCTCATCTAAGTACTAATCAGATCTCGCCCTGCTTAGTTTCCAAGATCAAATGGGATCTGGTGCTCTTGCATAATAATTAACTTCTTCCTGAAACTGAAAGACACTAAACCATATAGTTGTGCTATCTTCTGTGGAACCATCTTCGGTAAAATTGGAAGATCCTGATGGTTTTCTCAAAGATGGACTAAGGGCTTTAATTAGAAATGGACTCCCTCTTCCCAACAGGCAGGATGTGAAGAAATTGATCTTGCAGTTAACAAAGGAACTGTTTTCCAGAGCTCTCATGTGAAGCCTGCTTGTCAGTATAAGACTTACACAATTATTTTCAAACTACTTTTTAAGGATAATATGCAAAAAATATATTTTCCATGTATCCACATTTACGTAATACTGGAAATGCAAAACTTTATAGCTCCATCCAGGGATTCAGGCTGCGACTGATAACTGAGGTGAAGCTTTAACTCAGTTCAGATAACCACTAAGGCAGACAGGGACTGGGGAAATTCCTAGCCTTAGTGATGAAGATCCTAAGGAGGAGTATATGGTTAAACGAGTAAGTAGCTGATACTGGACAGGTAGGACAATCCAGGTGTACAGGGAAGGAAGACACTGTAATCCAAGGAATTAACACCAGGGATCCTGATAAGGGGGAAGGAATATGGGCTACAACTGAAAGATTAGAGGAAATTGCTGGACATGCCTGGATTCTTCCAAAGGATCTCTCTCTCTTTCTCTCTCTTACACATGCACACAGAGATTATTCCTACTGCTTTACAGAGTTCAGAGCCAACATGATGTAGTGGTTTGAACACTGGACTACAACTCTGGAGATCAGGGATCAGGGAGCATAAAAACCCTCTGGGGCAAGTCACATTCTCTCAGCTTCAGAGGATGGCAGTGGTAAATGCCCTCTGAAGAAACTTGCCAAGAAACCCCTGTGATAGAGTCACCATAAATAAAAAATAAGGCACATAACAATAACAAAATGGTAAAAAGAAAAGAGACTCTGCTTGCACATTTGACAATCTAATATGAGACAATGAGAAAAAACAGAAGATGGAAAGAGGGAGACAGAAAGGGTGACTGTGAGCAAATGCAGTTCACACATACTTTTCTAGAGTTGGTTATTGTGAGGAAAGAAGATTAAAGGGGTGAAGCCCATGTTTGAAGATAGATGTGTGAAGAGAGAGGGAGACAGAGAGGGAGTTTCACACACAGGATAGAATTAGTTAAGTTGCCTTAATGAGCCAGAGGCTTCCAGGTGGATGAGGCTGTAGAGTTGGAAAGACAAAGGACAAGGCAATAACTGGAAACTAGGCCAAAATA
>NC_056523.1:79132056-79149279 GCF_019175285.1 Sceloporus undulatus | reverse complement strand
TAGTCTGGGGCAAGACCAGGGAAGCCCTACCGTTAATGAAGTTATACTCCTTTTAGAACTGATCATGAGTAGAGAATAGCCACGATCAATTCTAAAAGGAGTATAACTTCACTGTATATTCTGGGCTTTGCCTATTTATTCTCAGTTTTATCATACTCATGTGTTTGTTTTTTTGGTAGCCATGTTGTTAGGCAGAATGAAGTTGGGGAGGAGGGCTCTCATTGCCAACCCCTAACTTCAGCTCTCTGAACTAGTGACTTCTCTCTACCTAACAGCAGGGCTACAAAAATCACAAAAAGCACAAACCCATGGGATATGAACCCCACTCCTCTTGGGCAGTCTGCCCATTACATTCAGTTGGGGAACAGTTACCTACACCAGTGCTTCTTGGGAACCCCCTCCCTTTTGCCAGGAGGGCACCGGCACCATATTTGTGTCCATTTGCTGCAGTTCTTTCATTCCTGGAACCTGACCAGGGACCAGCAGCCAATGGCTCACCAAGACCAGCGCTGCTACAGGAACCATAATTCTGAGCAGCACTGATCTAGAGCATCTGGCCTGTCCTGCTTCCCCTGAACCATCTTGCAGACCTCTGATGTGGTGGGGAATATTGTCCCTTCACCAGCCCAGCTTACTTCTGGGAAGGCACCATCTTGTACAAAGGAGGGGGACCAAAATGGTGAAGGGTCTGGAAACCATGCCCTATGAGGAAAGACTTAGGGAGCTGGGGATGTTTAGCCAGGAGAAGAGAAGGTTAAGAGGTGACATGATGATAGCCCTGTTTAAATCCTTGAAGGGATGTCATATTGAGGAGGGAGCAAGCCCCCTCTGAAGACACTGGCCAAGAAAGCCCCAAGATAGGTTTATGCCTTAGGGCAGGCATCATCAGTTGGGAGAGATTTGAAGGCACACAACACACACATCTATTAATGAAGCTGAAAGTTTAAACTCCTTTGTCTATGAAGAAACATGCCAAGAAAACCCTGGGACAGGTCCACCCCAGGGTTCTTGTAAATGATACACAACTTAAAAGCAAACAAGGCACACATGCAAGGCAGGGCCCAGGCTCGGAATCCGTCTTGAATGCCAGGCTGGAGTTCTCACCAGAGTGAGGTCATAATGAGCAAGAGTGCTCTGAGAATGTAAAGAGTGCATTGCCTGTGCACTGAGGGAGCAAGGCACTGGGTCATGGCAGCAATTTACCAGCGAATTGGAGCATGTATGTATTCGAAGTTCACAGCCCCAGCCACTCTCTAGGGAGCTCCTGAAAGAAAGAAGCTGCAGCAGGGGCTCCCTAGGCTCCGGCCTCCTTGGGACCTTTCCGGCTCCTCATAGGGGCCCTAATTATTCAATTACCAGGAGGAGGAGTTCGTGTTCAGGAGGCCACGCCCCCTCCTCCTCATTGGCTCCCTCCTGGGCAGAAGGGGCGCTGATTGGCTCTCCCTCTGGAGAGGGGCGTGGCCCGGACAGACCCGAACGTTGCGCTCGCTATGTCTGTGGCGCCCAGAAGGAGGAAAGGGAGCGGACGGAGGCGCCTTCCTCCTCCTGCGTTCGGCCGAGAGAGAGGGCTCCCTGTGGACAGCCCTCCCCATCCTCCCTTGCCTTGGTCTGCCGTCTGCCCTCTCTGGCTCTGGGATGCACAGCAGCGGAGCCTCCCGCCTGGACGCCTATGTGGGCCACCTCCGCGCAGAAGTGGTGAGTGAGTCCCTCCCAGGGGCTCCAGGGCAGAGGGACGGGATGGTCTGCATGCACACACAACACACAACCACACACTATATATATATATATACACATACATACACACACACACACACACACACACACCTATATATACACACGCACCCCTACACACACACGCAAACACACTCCTTCACAGACATGTAAGCACACGCTCCTACACACACACACAGACACATGCACCCATATATTATTTTATATATGTATATATATATATACACATATATATACACACACACGCCTGTGCACACACTTACACGCACCCCTACACACACTCGCACGCAAACGGGCATACACCTATCCATAGGCGCCCTGCTGTCCACACAGACACACACGCACCCTATTCACACTCCTACACAGACGCACACACAGACACGCACGCCTATACATGCTTATACGCACGGATCTCTATACAGCCAGACAAACACGCACCCTTACACACACACACACACACCCGTACCCTTTACACACTCATTCCCCTATAGACACACACAGGCGCACGTGGAGACATATGCTCCCGTGTGTGTCTGTACCTATATAGACGTACACCACATATATATATGTGTGTGTGTGTATGTGTCTACCTGTATAGACATACACCCCCATATTTATACATACACACATGTACATCCCATATATATATATATATATATATATATTGGCCGCATGTATGTATGTATGTGTGTGTATGGGCATATATATACACATACATATAGGCATATATATGTGTGTATATATGTGTGCCCATATATATATATATATATATATATATATATGCCCATACACACACACATATATATGTATAGACACACACAGAGACATACGCCCCCTACATATACTGTATACACACACACACAGAGATACATATAGAGAGTGTAGGCTTGGACCCTGGTGCATGGGAAAGGCATGGAAGGGAATCCCTGTCTGGAGCCCTGAGAGGAGAGGCGGAGAGGAGCCTTTGCTGGGGGCTGCAGGGAAGAAGAAGGGGCCCTGGGCTGCCTCTCAGGCTGGGAAACCCGGGGGAGGGGCCCAGGGACCTTGTAGCACCCCTCTCCCAGGATCCCTTGGAGACAAGAGTCAGAGATTTCGCCCTCTGACTCTGTAGGACCAGTCTGTATCTTGCAGCACCTTTGAGGCTGGCTGGAAGAAAGGAGTGGGCAGCAGGAGCGTCCCTAGATGCAGTTTGGTGGAGACCAGATGCCACCACATGCATCTAAGGAAATAGACTCAAGTCTAGGGAAGAATTCAAAGACATAGCCGTGTGAGTCTGTGGAATCAGTCTGTAGAGAGAGATCCTGCAGCACCTTTGAGACTCACTGAAAAGAAGAAGTTGGCAGCAGGAGCTTCTGTAGGCTTCAGTCTACTTCCTCAGATGCATTTGGAAGTAGAGTTCAGTCTAGGAAAGCTCCTGCTGCCCACTTCTTTCTTACAGCCTGCAGAGAGATCTTGCAGCACCGTTGAGACTCACTGAAAGAAGGAAGCTGGCAGCATGAGCTTTCCTATACATAAGTCTATTTCCTCAGGTGCATTTGGTGGGGGTGCATTGGTCTTTGCCTAGGGAAGCTCCTGCTGCCCACTCCTTTCTCTCAGTCAGTCTCAAAGGCGCTGCAAGATCCCTCAAAGACAGATGTTAGTAGCAAAAACCCATCAGTGATACCTTTATTGCCCAACTGAAATGCACAATATACTTGGTGGCATATTGTTGTTGGTAGAAGTTAGCAGCGTGAGCTTTGCTAGACCGCTTGAGCCCCACTTCCTGAGATGCCTTGGGGGCTTGTGCTTGTTGTCACTGTACCTGGGCCGAGGGGCTGTGGGTCCTTTTCTCTGGGGAAGTGCTGGCTGCTTCTTTGGCTTCAGCTGGGACCAGGAGTGAGGTCTCACTGTCACTCTCCCTTCAGCCAGCCTTGGCAAAATGTCTCACCAGTTCCCTCCTGTGGTGCAGCCACACTGCAGAAATAATCCAGTTTGAGCCCTGCTTTAAGTGCCATGGATCCATGCTGTGGGGTTCTGGGCATTTGTTGTGCTGCCAGGGCTGTTCCCAGAATTCCATAGTATGGAGCCATGGCAGTTAAAGCAGGGTCAGACTGGGTTATTTCTGCAGTGTGGTTGCAGCCCTGGCGTCCAGGTGGTTGGTGAGACTGAGGTGATTCCACAGACACATAAAGACATATAGGTTCATCGCACCACCACCAGCTGGCCTAAGAGAAGTGACCTGGCTGCAGGATAGCAGGATGGCCAGATGTCATCACCTCAAAGGAGGACAAGGCACCACAAAATGTAGGACATTCAAAAGAAAAATGTAGATAAAGCTAAAAAAACATTATAAATGTAAATCCATGCTTCTTAGTCATGCTGCAAATGGAGGGCCTTTTGGAATTCCTGCTGGGCAGAAGGTTGAAATGTAGGACATGTCCTGGAAAAGGAGGACGTGTGGTCACTCTCTGGGAGAGGCAGGAGTCAGTCTCAAGAGAGTATTGCGGTGCCCAGAGTTGGACTCCTCTGCATGCTCAAGCCAGAGTAAGCCACCTTGAATCCTGGCGTGCTTGCCTTCAAAGGGACTGAGGTGGCATCTGCACTGCATTTTGACACCATTTTAACAGCCATGGCTCCATGGTATGGAATCCTGAGATTTGCAGTTTGTCGTGGCACCAGCACACTCTGACAGAGGAGACTAAATATCTCACAAAACTATAAATCCTGGAAGTCCATAGCATGGAGCCATGGCAGTTGAAGCAGTCGGCCTAAATACCCTGAAGGCATCAAGGTCCCACCTGATCTTGGAAGCTAAGCAGGGTCAACCTTGGTTAGTACTTGAATGAGACCACCAATGAATACAGGGTGCTATTGGTGATATTTTAAAGGAAGGAACTGCAAAACCACCTCTGAGTATTCCTTGCCTAAGAAAACCCTAGAAAATTAATGGGGTCGCCATAAGTGGACAGGCAACCTGAAGGCACACACACATACACACACTTAAAGCGGCGTCAAACTGCATTATTTCTGTAGTGCAGATGCAGCCATTGAACCATGGCAGTTGAATGTAGTATCAAACTGCATCATTTCTGCAATGCAGATGCAACCTCAGTAACCCATGCTTCGTGAAGAGTGAACAAGGCTGAAATCCACTCTGTTTGTGAGTAAAGAAACATAAGTCAATATCACACAACACTGTGCTGTTATTCCACTTTAACTGCTATGGATGCCTCCTGTGAAATTCTGGTTTTTGTAGTTTGGTGAAGCCTAAGAACTCTCTGGCTGAGAATTGTGAATGCTATTTCCTAAACTGCAAATCCCAGGATTCCACAAGGGGCAGCCATAGCAGTTAAAGTGGCATAATAGCACTATAACAGTGTGTAGTGTGATGTCGTCCTTAGAGGGGAGGGTATGTTTTTCTGCTTATTTATGAACGAAGGCAGTATATTTTGCACATGCTCTGGTGCAGCTGCTCCTTATGTTCTTGGGGCTGAGATTTTGCCTTTCAAAATGGACTCGGGGGTTAAGGAGAGGGCCTTCTCCTTTTGGAGCAGATCCAGCAGGATGAAGATGTGCTTGTGCTAAAAAGTAAGGCCGGAAATGGCAGCTGTGGTGGAGGAACCTTGCCTGGGCTGTTTCTTGAAAAGAAAGACCCAAAACTGCATGGAAAGACAGTGTCAGAAGCAAAGAGGATGGTTGGTTGGCACTCAGGGCTGGCTGTTCCAAGCATTCCCTTTGAATGCTAGAGAAAGCTCACTCTTGGAGAGGACTGAATGGACATTGGTTTCCTTCCCCACCTAATCTTTATTCAATATCTGTTGTCTTTCTGGGGGTGGGGGACCCACATTGGTTTCTGTGCCATATCTCCTCCTTTTGAGGAGTGCCTCAAAAAAGAAAAGCCACTTCAAGTGCCTGTGCTCCCCGCTCTAACTGGAAACTAGTTTTATTTTTGGTTGATTTCCACATTGCCATGTTGCTAAATTCAGGGTGGCCAGATGTCACTACCACAAAGGAGGACAAGGCACTGCAAAATGTAGGACATTCAATGTAGGACACTACCCAATAAAGGCTGAAAACACTTGTAGAAATATAAATCCATGCTCTTTAGTCCTTTTCTCCACATGGAGGACATTTTGGAATTCCTCCTGGACAGAAGGTTGTATGTAGGATGTGTCCTGGAAAAAGAGGTCTCCAGAGACATAGTCCAGCAATCAAACCACTAAACCATTGTGGCTCTAATATTTTTGGTTGTTTGCTGCCCTGAGTCTACCCCAATTCATGAAGAGCCCCATGGATGAAACACTTCCTTCCGTCACTGCTCTACTTAGGTCCTGCAAATTCAGATCCATGACCTCCCTAAAAGAGTCCATCGTTTAGTATGTGATCGTCCTCTCTTTCTACTATCCTCTACCTTTCGTAGCATTATTTTAATTTATTCTATTCATTTATGTGACGTTTTTCTCCCAGAATGGGAGCCAAGGCAGCTTCCAAAAAGGATCAGTTTTAAAAAAAACTTTTCTAAAAAAAGCAATTAAAAACCTCCACATTTTATGATAATGTTTGCCCTTCCCAAAGGATAATGGCAAGATAGTGGGATGCAAAAGCCAACCTTGTTGGGAAGGCCACAGGGAGGAGGGAAATCCCAATTTTTTTCATGGGGAAAGGGCTAACTTGAATGCTCAGACCCTTGAGTTTATCTCAGCATTTCAGACTGATTGATTGATTGATTTGACTGCTTCGTTGACTTAAAGATTGACTGACTGACTGGTTGACTGATTGAAAGAGATTTTTATTTGGATGATTGTGAGTGGGAGGGGATATATTGTCTCAGGAGGTTTTAGTAGATGAATTGATTGATTGATAGTCTTTTCTAATGAGTCATGCCTTCTCATGCTGTGGCCAAAGTAGCGCACACACACACACATACACACACACTGTACATTGTAATATACATGCTTGCTCTAATATGCATACTTCTAATAGACATCCATTCACACCCCTTTATAGGGCTTACCCTCTACTGTTCAGCTAGGGGTATTACTAACCCTTGGGAGGACAATGCAGTTGCAGAGGTTTCTGGATGACTTATCTGAAAGGTGATGACTAAGGACACATCCACACTGATTAAAAAGATCATAAAGTCCAAGATTTTGCTCCTTCTCTTTGATTTTATTCTAAAGAGCCTTACACATTTTGTTTAGCCTAGAATATTTTCTGTCAGTTCTCAGTACTATACCAGCAGCTCCCCAGGCTGGTTGATTTTAACTCAGTATAAAATCAGAAAGAATAGGAACAAAATCTGGAACTTTTTAATTAAGATGCACCCTAAGCCTTCCTGTACCTATCCTGATTATTTTGTTGGATGGGTGCCCCCAGAAGATAAGCGTGAAAAGCGTTAGAAAAGCTTTGTGGCACCCCCCCCTCCCCTGGAAATTCTAGTATATGAATCTACCAAGGCTGCCTCCTGATTTGAGAATTCCCTTGGCTAAGTGCCTTAATGTAGAGCATCTCTTATGCTGGTGACCCATCCTGGCAACAGCAGCAGGCATTTGTCTGCTTTGTTGAATTTCACACAATGCCCTTGGCCAAGTAACATTTCCAGGTATTGTAAGAATTTAAAATGGTGATGCAGAGACCCAGTCACCTGGGACAGGCAGACATAAGCACAGATGGGCTTGGCTCAGACCTTAATAACTTCCCAAAGATACTAGTTGTTGATGTCAAGCCCATGTTATACCTTGATCCTGTCTAGGCACTTTGAGGAAAGGCTGCATCCAAATCCAATAAACCAGAAGACATAAATATTGCTCCATTATTACTTTGGGTGGTTGTTGTTTTTCTATTAGGAAATGAGGAGCTTTAACCACTGACATCTTGGGCAAAGTGCAGAATTATCCAATCAGGAAGAAAAGTATTTTAAAATGCTTTAAATCTTCTTCATAGTCCTGGAAGAAATATGGCAAAATAGAAGAAATACTATATTGCATTTGGCCTGGACCCCTAGTTTTCTTAAATGACAGGCACGTGAGAATGCCAAAAGGCTGAGCCACCATTTGGCCTCTCTAGTGACCATGGAAATACAAAGGAGCAAATTGTTTGCTGTAGGAAAGCAAATGCTGGGAAGACCTCCTGCAGGAAGTGATGTAATGGTAGAAGGAGCAGTTTTTATATTGAATTCTTCTTCTGTGCAAGCACCAGAAGGCTGACAGATGTTGTGAAAGATGAAAGGCTAGAGCAGCCTCTGCTTCATGATTCTATGCAATGCAAAATTATCTTACTGTCACATTGAATGGGGTCCCTAAAAGGGGCCTAGCAGCTGCCTTGCCAAAGCCATACTGTGAAATATGCAGCCATGTTATTTTCTTTTGTAAACAGGACTCGCTGGGTAGGTAGGATAGCCCCCTCCCCTTTGTTGCTGTTCAGTGCAAATGTGTAGGGCTTGAACGCTTTCCCAGCATTCCTCACTGAAAGACATTCTGTATATATGGGTATGGGGTGATGGAAGAAGCTTGTATGTGTATGGAAGCTTTTTCTTGTATGCTCTCTGCTTACAGTGAGTTGTTCTGAATAAGGACTGCCAATATTCTAGACCAGGTATTCCCAACCAGTGCTCCGAGGAGCCCTTAGGACTTCTGTGTGCACTTCCCAGGTGCTCCGTGGCTGCTCCAGAAAAATGAAAGAAAAATTGAATGAAATTAAATAATAAGGATGTATTCACACCATTAACTTGTAAGACATAGGGTGTCTCTTAGGGGCTCCACCATAGAAATAAGGGCTCCGTGAGTCAAAAAGGTTGGGAACTCCTGTTCTAGACTGTGAATAAGTGCAGGGAGATACCATTGATGGCTTTTTTTGTTCACTTCTGGCCCCAATCAAAGCTGCTGTTGTTAACTTTTCAAGAGCTTCATGAACTGAGATTTAATACCTTAATAACCACTTTTCTGAGCAATGCATTTCTTCATTGACTTTGGAACCTCTGCTTGAAGACATTAGAAAGACATATTTACTGGGATTTCAAGAGAGAAGCATCCTAGTCCTTTCTCTCTTGTTTGGATGGTTTAATTAGCCTTGTGACTTAAAAAAAAGCTTGGTTTTGGTTTTAACTGATAGCATATTACAGTATTAGTGTTGTTCTGTTATGGTTAGGTGATGAAAGCATATGGAAAAGTGACCAATACCTTTTAAAAGTAGAAACTGAAATGGCTAATGCTGAGTCTGGGCAAACTTCACTTTCTGGAGTTACTGCCACAGGGGGATAGTGGTTGTGTGGGATTCTTTCTTGGTATGCAACAATTATGGGCAGCTGGTTGCTTGGTAGTAATCTGAAGATAGCATCCCATTAGATGGAACTGACATTCTCCATTTGGATGAGCAGAGCTAGGCCTACGTAACCTTGCTGGACTGCCCCTCCCATGATCCCTTACCTTTGTTTGTGCTGGCTAGAGTTGATAAGGAGTTGTAGTCCATCCTGGAGGGCCAGACTTTACCCAGCCCTGTTCTAAATTCAGGGATCAAGTTCCTCAGCTATTCTCTGGCATCTCGGACTCTTGTATGGAAAATTGTTTGTGTTGGTGCTACATTATGGCTCCAAGACTTGCTTGTCTGAACAGCTTGAGTGGATGCCTTGTTTGTTTTGTCTTTCACTTGGTCTTTCCAGCTGTGGTCCAGTTCTAATGGTAATTTGAAGTTTGCCATGAATGTCAATCTTGCAAGGATACCTGGCATCCTGCTGCTGTTGTGACCAGCCTTCTTTCATTCCTCACTCAGTGTGTCATTCGTTTGGGTCCAGTCCAGAAGAAGAAATTAGGTGTTGGCTAGACAGTCAAGATGCACAATTCTCACTCACTTGGTCAGAGAGGCAGTGGCCAAAGTCAGAGAGATATCATGGGAAGAAGGAGGCCATATTGACTGAGCACAGGCTGGGTTGGGTAACAGATGGAGACCAGTCTTTGGCAACTTTCAGGCCTGTAAAGAACTTCAGTTTATTACGGGCCTCATTCACAGGCCACCAGAAAAATCTTCCACTGAGTATACAGTGGTCTTGAGAAATATTGGCTATCTACAACATTATCTTTTAGATGGATACTACAATCTGGGATGCAATTCTTTGGGGATGGTGTTGAGTCATATCCCAAATGCTGGCCTGATACTGGGCCAGGAAAATTCCTTTTCTTTGCAGCTGCTGAGTTGTGAGTGTGCGCTGAAAACAGCAGTGTTTCCTAACCTGTGCAGAACTTATAATGGGGGGTGGTTATCTCTTCAAAGCCCATCAGTCACTGACTCACTGATGTAGTGAAGTTTATCTGATGCAGCAACTAGAAACAGTGGTTGGGTTTTTCCTATATTGGAAGTGCTGTATTAAGGGTGGATGGGGAGAGAGGGGAGAGACAATCTGCAGTCTTCATTATTATTTTTAAAATGGCTGCTAGAGTTAGTGCTGGAAATGCAACTAAATCACAGCCTAACACAGACGTTTAATGACTTCCAGGTTTTTAGCCAGCTGCCAGGGACTATTCTGAGCTGTGTCGCCATACTAGCTAAATGAACCTGCTTCTTGTCACAACATCCACCAGTCTTCCTGGAGGAATAATGACACATTTGAGAGCTGAAGGGAAGAGACTTCAGAAGCAGCGAGATGTAGGCCTGGAGGAGACTGGAGTGAGAATTAAGATACTGGGAGTCTGTGATCTTGTCATTCAGGCTCCCTGACAACACCTCCCAGCATTTAGTTTGTGATCCGGTGAGAAAGTTCTTGTGCCTACTGTACTGCAGAATTCTTTCTCAAATAATTCCCGCTGCATGATTCCTTAACCTGTGCACATGCACATGCCCTCGCGCATACACACCCTGTGTTGGTCTTGACTTGACTTCCACACTCCCTCTTTTCCTTTGCTCTCATCAGAGCAGGCTCTCTTCAGCAGTGACTTAGCACCAGGAAAAGATATGCTTTTCCTCAGTTGTTTTGCTTCTTGGTTTCATTTCACAATGGAGCTACATTGCACTTTCCTGCTGCATCCACAGATTTGTTACCAGAAATGATTTGTTGTTAACTGTCCTTTGAGTCATGCCTGAGGTGTGGCAACCCTGTGGATGAGACACCTCCAAGACCACCTAACTTCCACTGCTCTGTTTAGGTCCTGTACATTCAGTCCCATGACCTCCCCTGTTTGAGTCTATCCATCCTCCATGCAGTCTTCCTCTCTACTTTCTACCTTTCTTAGGATTGTTGTCCTTTTTTAATTATTCATGCCTTCCCATGGTGTGGCCAAAGTACAACAGCCTCAGTTTCATCATCTTAGCTCCCAGGGAGATTACAGGATTGATCTGTTCAAGGACTCATTTGTTAGTTTGCATCAAGCTGGCTACTCTAGGCCCTGTTCTCTCCTCCCTCTTTCCTGCACCATAGAAAAGAAAGGGGACTCCTCCAGGTGATGCTGAATCAAAGCGACTGCAGAATCTCAAAACTCATTAGCTCTTAAGTGAACTTCACCCTTGTTTATGCTGCCATAGATTGACAGCAGCCCCCTCCCTCGCCATGAATGACCGTGGCCCTTATCTTCTGGCTTTTCCTCTTTGCATGGCTGGAGACTACAACTTGTGTAATTCCTGGAGACTCTCACACACCCTCTGTGTCATCTTCTCCCAGGCGGAGCAACTTGCTCCTTGTAACAAGCTGCTGCTTGCACAGTCAGGGATGGGTTTGGAACGTGCAGATGCTGCCGGAAAAACTCTGCCTCGGGGGCTGGGGGCCTGCAGAGACGAGACAGAGCAAGGGCTTGCGCGTGCGGGTCTGGCTCCCCGTTCCACACCTAGGCTAACAGTCAGATCTGTACAGCCCCCTTACAAATCCCAAGTGTTGTAGGCTTTTGAAAAAGAAAGAAAAGCAGCAGGCAGCCTGGTGGCACACAGAAAAGGCCTTGGAAGTACTTTGCAGGCTCAAAAAACACCTCTGTACAGGGTAAGCTGTGGGAGAGAGAGATCTGTGTGGCACACAGATGGACTATGCTTATGATACAGAGAGCCATCTTAGACATGTGAGAGTGAGCAGAGTAGAAGGTTTTATTCTTGCAAATGGTTTTGCCTAAGGACATGAGTCAGATGGGGTCAGCAGCACATTTTTGTGAAGTCAATGATTCTCTTGTTTGCTCTCTTTTTGCATTGTCTGGACTTGTGATCCACTCATGGCTTTCTCTGGATGCGTAGTAGTATTAATTATTTGGCCTTAGAGTCTGATTGGTTCAGTTTGGTTGTGATTTGGTATTTTATATGTCAGTTTTCCCAAGTTACAGGGCAATGTCTTTGTGGAGACTGGGTCTTCTTGGTGGCATCCCCCAGACTGTGGAAGTCCCTGGAAAGGGAGGCTAGGCTGACCCATTCTCTCTTGTCCTTCCACCAGCAGGCAACAGCCCTTTTATTTAGACAGGCTTCTAGCAACTGACTGGCTGGTTTGGAAAGGCTTTTGATGGGGTGGGTGGTGTACTTCTTTTAAATTATTTTTCATTTGGCTGTGCTTTAACACTATAATTTGTTTAACTATGTTTTAATAGGATAGTTTAGTTCATCTGTATCAGTATCTTTTTTTTTAAAAAAAATAATCTTGCTGTGAGCCTTTTTGAATTCACATTTTGGGAGAAAAGTGAACAGAAATCACAGAAATAAATTGTGCCAGGAAGCTGAAGCTGTCTCTCTTCTTCTTCCCCACAGCTGTGCATGAAGGAGTCAAGCGAAGTACTGCGGGGACAGATGCAGTGCATGATGCGAACGCTCCACGATCTTAAGAGGGTGCATGACGAAGAGTTTCAACTGGATCCCCAGGAGATGGAGAGGGCATCCCCTGCCACCCCATCCCCAAAGCAGTGTGCCAGTCCTCGAGTGTCAGCGCTTTCCGAAGCAGACTCTGCCTGTTGTTTGGAGGTGGCTGTGGAAGAGGAGGTGGCTCTCTCTCCTCCCAGTAGCGAGCGGAGCCTGGAATTTGACTCCGGGTACTCTGAAGTGTCTGGGAGCAGCTGGCGGGATGAGGAGGGACCCCCACCCTTAAGAGCCAGTAAGCTTTCCTCAGGGGGCTTCTTGCGTCGCCGAGTACCTGCCAGGAGGCCCCGTCCAAAATCTGCTTCTGATGCCTGCCTGGAACGGTGGCGGGATGTTGAACCAGTGGATGCAGGGGACTGGACTGTCTCCCTTCTCTCACAGAGCCGCAACCGGCAACCTTTGGTGCTGGGGGACAACTGTTTTGCTGACTTGGTTGAGAACTGGATGGACTTGCCCGAAGAGAGTGGGGAGCGAGGGCGGCTACAGCGCTGGCTGGCCAAACCCCACGGCTTCCTGCTCAACCTCTCAGGCAATGTACGCCGCAGGCTGGCTGGCATTTCACGCACAGAGCGTGCCAAGCAGGACTCTGATGGCACCAAGCGTTTCTCATGTCCTGTGGGCCTTGGGGGCCGGCCTTCCCTCCCCTACTTCCACCAGTCCCATGCCAACATCAGTGAGCTTTCCACAGACTGTAGCAGCTTTGCTGCCCTCATGAACTGCCGAAGTCGGCAACCCATAATTTGCAATGATGTGATTGGCTACATCTAGCCAGGCCTTCCTTTTTCATCCTCCTTTTTCTAAACAGATCTATATTTTTATGGTTGTCTGTAAATAAATGTTTTTTGTATATTAAGCATGTTCTGATCTGTATGTATGTATGCAAATTATACTTCTAGTCCCAGATTAACGTTTAGATGTGTACAGACAAATTCAGCCTGAGGTTAAATGAATACATTGGCTCTTGTTCATAGATCTTGGCGGCGGAATTTGTGGCTCTTGAGTTGCTGTTGAAGTGCAAATCACATTATCCTAACCAGGTCAGACAAATGGTCAGGGTATCATGGGAGTAATAACATCGGGTGAGGAAGTCATACAGGATCTCTAGCCCTGCAGTAGCTAGTATCATTTCTGCATGACCTGTTCTGTTGAACTCGATGGCCCTTGTGGTCCCTTCCAATTCTTAAGATTCTACAATTCTATGTATGATTAAGCTGCCACTGAAAGCACATGAGTAAAAACTGAAAGCAAGAAGCCATGAACTTTCAGTTCAACATATCTTCACAGCACAGTTTAGTAATCTTGTCTATGTTTGGACTACAATTCCCAGAATTCCCCACTGGCCATGTTGGATGCAGGATTCTGACAGTTATACAGCCCTTTCACACTACATGACTCTACTTTAACCACCATGGCTGCGTCCTGTGGAATCCTGGGGTTTGTAGTTTGGTGAAGCACGAGAGGAGCACCGGGGGGGCTCCCTTAACTGACCCCCCCGACTGCCAATCCCAGGATTCCATAGGATGAAAACATGGTAAGTAAAGTGGAATCATTGCACTACAATTGTGTAGTGTGAAGTGATCCATCTTGATAATAGCATCTCTAAACTCTTTGTTTCCCAGGAACTGAGACTATGGTCCAAATCATACTGTGGTCCAAAACATACTGCAGAAATAATCCAGTTTGAGATTGCTTTAACTGCCCTGGCTAAGTGTTAGGAAATCCTGGGAAATGTAATTTATTGTGGCACCAGAGCTATCTGACAGAGACTAAATGTTTCACAAAACTAGGCGCGTTACAGAGCGCCGAAAAGCAGCGCTCTGCCTGTGCCGTCATTAGCTGGCTGAGAAGCCCCAGCGGCCAAACCGCGAGGCTTCCTGGCGCAGCTAAAAAGAAGCACCAAAATGGGGCTTCTCTATGCGTGGCAGCTATGACACCGTGAGGCGCCAATGGCGCACTCACGGCGTCATAACCGACGTGCGGACGCAGTGCGTCCGCTACATAAAGATGGCGGCCCCTGTGTGGAACGGGCGCCGCCCGTACTAGGGTTAGGGGAGTCCGGAAGTGATGCCCCTTTCTAACCCTAGTACGGACTGAGTCCGTACTATTATACCCGTCTGTAACGAGCCCTAGTTTCCAGAATTCTCTAGCACTGAGCCAGGGCAGTTAAAGTGGTCTCAAACTGGATTATTTCTGCAGAGTGTTTTGACAAGTCTCAGTGCTTGGTAGGGAGTGTCCATGCCATAAGCCTTCCTTTATTTAGCATATAATCAATTTTGCTCCTATCTAGTATTTGGAGGATGTGAAATTTAAAATACATTAGATGGCCAATGTTACTAACAACAGCTAGATATGGACAACCATTGCTTTGTTTTTTCCAAACAATAATGTAAAGACAAGATTATATCCCTTATTGGCCTAATTGAAGTTGAGTAATTGGCTACTGCTTTTAAAATTTAGCAGCATGCCAACTTGAAACTTGAAGGGCATAAAGGTGAGATAGTTTGCACAGTTACAGTGGAACAGTTTGTGCTTGAGTCTCAACACAGCACTGGTCAAGTAGCCAGAAGGAGAACCACTCTGGGCTTCCAACAGTGGGAATTTCAAAAGAGCTAAGACATGAGCTGTGAATGATGGCAAGAATAATTTCCATCCTGGCATTCATCTGCTGGTAAAAGAATACCATGTTGGTGGTGTTATGCTGGAATTTGTAGAGCAGAACACATAGTCTCTGGGCCTGGCAGACAAACGGTGAAAGGAATACTTGAAGCAAAGCTCAGTCTTGGGTTAATGTGTTAATTAACCTTCACATCAAAATATTTAATTAGGCTATCAATTGTGCATTATGGAAGATCAAAGTCATACCAATTTAAAAGTACAATGCCCCATAGAGTTTGGTGTGATTTGAATGAAAATAAGAATGTATAAAATTGCAGCTTAACAGTGCTATCCTGTCCTCATTGATTTGGAGGAAACATATTCAATGGGCCTTTTCTCCCAGTAAAGATTTCTAAGAGCACAACCTCAATCAGTTATTCAAAACCAGTGTTCATCAACGCTTCTATTGCTGCACACATATGTATTCACAGTCTGTTAATAATAACAGATCTGATGGACAAATTAGTGTGTTTTAACTTCATCAATTATATTTAATGATAAAACAGAACACAGTGTAAAAATACAGGACAGCAGACCTTTAGTCACACATCTATCAGTGTGGATTAATCCCATCAACAGCTTCAAATACTTCTGAAGACTGGATAGAAAAGACCACAGACAGCCAACACATTTCTGAAGTGTATACTTATGTTTACAGCTGACTTTGAAGCTGCCAGACTTAAGGTTTCACTCCCACCCACCCCTTAGAATAACAGTAAAAATAATGAGACAGATGACACATGATAACATAAATTACAGGATATATCTGGAAAGGCTGCAGGCCTCCCCAGCACAGAATATCAAAGTGCAATCTGAAAATGAAATGAAATTCCTTCCTATGGTCAGGAAGGAAGTAAATCTAATTAAAAAGCATGAACTAGTCATTCTACACATAAGCACACAGGAAAACATGGTATTTAAAAATCTGCATTGGTATACATGCTGGTTACACTCAGATCAGCTTTCCATCACCAACAAGCAGCCAGCTAGGAAGTCTCATACTTATGCTTCCTACAGGAAGCATAAGTATGAGAAAGCCATCCTGGTGTTTATCCCAGTGCTTGCTTCTTGGGGCTGATGAAATCCTGCAAGTTCCATAGGTCACATAGCTAGTAACCACTGATGGGTCTATCTGATGCCTAATCCCCCCCCCCCCCCCCAACTTTTAAAAAATCTAAGTCACAGGTTCTTAAACAGTAGCCAAAGGTGCTACAAGATCCCTTTGCATAGTGGCCTTCAGCATCACTCAGGTGGACCATGGGAAGACTAGAAACTTAATTTATCGTACATAGCTCTGCACTTTTATTTTCTTGACTGGGTAAGTCCCAGTCTAGCGGTCCCACAATTTTGATCGTAAAGAACTATCACAGTCTGCTTGGTTTCCTTTAGCAAAATGCTGGTTAAGAGAGCCCTTCTTAGGTGCCTGGTCAAGGGCCTCTGATTTTTATTACACCATGTTGGCTTTGACAATTATACTGGAACTGAAGAGGAAAAAAAAGATCTATTTTACTCTTCTTTATATTTAATTGACACGTGCAACTCTACCTCCTGCATGAACTGGCATCACTCTCATACACTACTTGCATTGTTTTACTCAGCTGCATTTGGTCAGGAAGCATAGTCTTCATTGCCCACTATTCAGCTAAAGTCTATTTACTGCTTTTAGCTGTGTGCTTGTATGGGTTTCACATGACTTAAGTGTGTGCTTTGATTTGTAGAACAATGGCAACAATGAAAACATTTAGTCAGGGAGTCTGTCAAGAGCCCTAGCAATTTTCAAGTCATCCATTTGAAAAAAAGTTGAGAACAACTGTCTAAACTAAAGAAAAAACAAGAGTTAAAATTCCATAAATGAATCAAATATGTCAGAGACCTTGGATGTGACATACCTTTAAGTGTCTTGTAACTGCAATTGTTTTGATCGCTGCTTTTAGCCCGCTTTGCACCATTAACAGGAGAGAGGGTTTTAATACCATCTGGCCGTTAAAGAAATTACTGTAATAATAATAATAATAATAATAATAATAATAATAATAATAATAATAATAA
>NC_056523.1:79115575-79132046 GCF_019175285.1 Sceloporus undulatus | reverse complement strand
ATGGCAGGGGGTTGGACTGGATGGCCCGTGTGGTCTCTTCCAACTCTATGATTCTATGATTCTATGACAGAACTGTGGCAACATACATTCCCCCCAGAGCCTATAAACTTATAGGCGCAGGGCAGAATGATGTTCTGTCACTTCTGATCTCTTTTACACTGTCGTTACACCACTTTGATTCCATTTTAATGACCCTGGCTCCATCCCATAGAATACTGGAATTTGTAGCTTTGTGATGTATTTAGAATCCTCTGTCAGAGAACTGGAAATCCTTCAGAAAGCTACAGATCCTGCATAGGTTGTAACTACAGTAGTTAAAGCAGTATAAAAGTGCTCTAATGGCACAATATGAAAGAGACCTCTGTTTAAGTATGGTTCAACTGCACATTCAGCCGGCTTCTGTATGCCGAATGGGAGTGGAAGAACCATTGTTATGGCCTTTCCTTTTATCACTATGGGAGTACCTGTTGGACCACAGTACCTATCAGCCATAACCAGCATAGCCCCTGGTGAGGAATGATGGAAGTTGCAGTCCAATGACATCAGGAGGGCCACAAGTTGCCTGACCCTACCCTAGGAGGTGATAACCTTTAATTTCATCAAATAATTTATTCAGGGCAGTGGAAGGGTGTACTCTAATGAATCCAAATGAATGCAGTAGAGTTTTTAAAAGAAATAAACATTCTCTGGAGATGGCCACAACACATTTTTTTTCCATAGATGGGAACATATCCAAAGAACTTTGTGTTTAAAATTTGTTCCTTTACTATCAACAAGCCATTTTAAAGGGTTTTCCCCAGCTGAAGGCATCACAGGAAAACAAAATCCAACCAGTCTTGGGATGTACTCTCAGGGTACAGAAATTGTGCCAAATTGTTCTGGAGTTAGGAGGAGGAACACATCCTGCATGATAAGAAAACTACATGATGTCGTGTTGCTGCCCAAGAATATGGTAAACACTCCAGTTTCACAGTTGGTTCCCTAAATGCACACTCCTGCCTTTTGAACTGTCATTCTTTCACCAACATGCTACAGTGGGATCAGTGGGTAAAATCCCTTCTTTATCAGGGGCATTGTCCTCTTAGCACAGTTATGTGAATGACCCCTAAAACAATGGGTTTATGAGCCATCACCTGGCGCATTTTGCTCTGGAAGCTCCATCACAACAAGCCAATGAAGGAGCTCCCACAGCAAGCCTTCTTCGAGTTAAGGCACGCCTCTACTTTGAATCAGTAGATTAGAAGGATTAAAGCAAAAACGTAACACAAGTTGATGGAATTTTTCTCCTCTCATTTGCAACACCAAATGCTGGGTATTGCTACATGCTGATTATCTCAATCTGTAAAAAGTGATTGGGCTTTATTGTCATGATCTGATGCCTGCAAAAATGGAAAAGTGATTCAACACCTTTGTGGGGCTTTTCTCAGATGTTAATTCTTTCCCCTGTTGAAAATAGCACCTTTTCAAAAATGGCTTTATTTTCTGGGTGTTCTGGTCTGTCTTTATCTTTTGAATAAACTAAACAGTAAGTGCCCTATGTCTCTCACTTTAACAGAGGCTTTCTAGGCCTGATCTGCCTTTTCCAATCTGGTGATTCTAAGATGCTTTGGACAATAATCCCCTCATCCCCAGCCAGCATACCATCATAAACTTTATTCTATATAGCTAATAACCTTAACAATAAATAAACCGAAACAGAATTAAATATATATAAAATTAAAATGACAGTTTTAAGAATATTAGACATAATTTTAAAATGATTTTAACAAAACCCCATAAAACCAACAAATTCAAAAGTGTGAAGCATGCAGTCCAACACATCTGGAGAGCACCAGATTGGGGGAAGCTGCCTTAATTCTTTCTAGCTTTTCAGTGCCTTTTTTAAAAAACCATTATGAACATCAGAACTATATTGTCTTCCATGTAAGCCACACACAAGGGTAAAAATGTACCGCCTTTCCCTGGTGTAATGTTTAGTTAATACCATGGTGGATGACCCTTGCCTTTTTATTAGTTGTTGTTATTGGGGTTACAGTCTTCATACTCTGGGAATTAAGTCATATTTAAATCGTTAGAACTTACTTGTTATCAGCTTCACAGGGATAATGCTGTTGCTGCTGAGTATACTAGAATCAACAGGGGCTTTCTTGCTGCTTGCTATTTCAGGTTCTTTTCTGGGGGGTGGGAATAGCTGGAAGTCAAACCTAGGATGTTGTCACTAAGCTAGAGCCTTTGTGAGACTCTTTGAAAGCAATGGCATTAGTCAAGTATACTAATTTGAGGACTTCAGCCTGTGATCTCAACTTGTTCTCCTATCAGTTACATGCACGTCTTAGCATGCCAGGCAAATGAGATAAAACAGAGGGAGAGCTTTATGTTGAAATAAAGATAGACCTGCCTCTATTATGGAGCATGGGGTGGAGGTCTGATTTTGTCAATGAAAGGTGTGCCTGGCTTTGCCAGACAGAACACTCCAGACTTAAAAGACCTCAGTGCTTTCCATCTTTCACCTAGACTCTTTGCCTAGATATAACATCTATATCGTGCAGGAAAGTAAGGTAAGATGGGAAAAGTCTTCTGCATTCCTTGCCTGCAAATTCCTATTCCTGTCAAAACCAGACCATCATCCTCACCTACACATCTCCTCTTTCAACAAGATTGGGACAGATCCATGGTTTAAATCAGCAGTGAGCAACTGTGGTTGTCTAGATGGTTTTGTTTTACAACTCCCAACAGCTGAAACCAGCATAGCCAACGGTTAAGTATTATGGGAACTGCAGTCCAGAATTACCTGGAAGGCCACAGCTACACATCTCCTTTGCATGTGTCCATTCACCAGCCACCACTATGTCTAATTCTAGCCCCAAAGGCCAAACACCCTTTCCAAAAGTCTTGTTCCACATAATAAAGAAGGAAATCTGTGGATTACCTCCAACAAACACTGGACAGGAAGACAGGTTAAAAGGCTCTCTTTCCTAAGCATTCTTCATAACCTCACCCAATATTTATGATGTGTAATGTTTTCAGTAGGACTCTGCAGCAGCCTAATGAATGATAAATAGTCTTCTGTTTTAGGAGTTTGCCATTAGGCTGTGTACCAGGAAAATCATAAAAAAGATCACAAGGAGGGTTGAGTGTAGCAGGCATTTAGCAGAGAGAGATTTCAAGTATCAGAAGGCCTGGGGCTCATATCAGGTTAACAAGAGGAGATATAACACCAGTACGGTCCAACCATGCCACAAGTTACTATGCCAGGGGATGGGTATTTTTTTATGGGGCACAACTGCTGCAATGACATGAGCAGACATGTAGCTATCAGGGTGAGGGGCCAAAGTGGCCAAATAACAATTCTGCCACCCCCATAAAATTTCCCTTCAGTCCCCACATTTCTAGGACTGCAGAGTGAGACACTGAAAATTGTTCATATTGAAAACTTTCACATCTGCTGTGTTTACATTCCCTTAGTAACTCTGCTTGCCCCTTTTCTTTGGATGCCTAAACTGTATTTCTAAACATTCAACTGAAGTTTTAAGTTACTGCAATGTTAGAAATTTGGAAGAGTGAATGAAAATTTAATGGGGGGGGCAGCATTCTTATTTGGGAAGACAATGCCATTATTTTGTCACACACACCCATAACTACATCAAGACCCGGTGTAGTGGGGTGGTTTGAGCATTAGACTATAAGCCTGGAGACCAGGGACAGAGACCTTAGGCAAGTCACACTCTCTTAGCTTCAGAGGGAGGCAGTAACAAACCCCCTCTGAACAAATCTTGCCAAGAAAAACCTGTGATAGGCTTGGGGTTGTTATAAATGACTTGATGGCATACAACAACAACATCTATACCCCTGAACACCAATAATTTCAAGTATGAATTTGCAGTCATGAATGACAGGTTGCTTACTTGTAATTGTAGTTCTTCAAATGGTCATCTGCGAATCCATACAAATGGCTTATTCTGTGCCTGCGCAGCAATTTCGGATCCTACTGGAATCTCTAGGGAAGCTTTTCTGGCGGTAGCTCCACCCACCCCCTATATAGGCTTGTTGTCTTCCCGCCCTTTCTCAGTTCAAATAATCCGCCATAAGAGCAGACAAGGAAGAAAGCGCAGGACACGACAGAGGGGAGGATGGCGGGATTTGGGTGGGATTTGAATGGATTCACAGATGACCACTCAAAGAACTACAGTTACAGGTAAGCAACCTGTCATTCTTCTTCATGGTCTCTGCGAAGCACACAAATGGGTTAGACTGACAAGCTGAAACTCTCCTGGAGGAGCGTGTGTCCTGGTAATAAAACAAATGGATTATTAAACCAGAAAAACAGTGTGAATTTGTGTCATTTAGTAACTCAGTGAGTTGCCGAAAGAAGAACAGTTCTGCCAAAGAATGCCTCCCAGCATTGCCTGGTATCAAGTCTGTAATGCTTGATAAAGGTCAGCGGTTGAGACCATACCGCAGCCTTGCAAATGTCCTCCAAGGGGATGCCGGAGAGGAATACAGAGGAAGTAGCTACCTCCTTGGCTGAATGGGCTCGGATTTGAGCAGGGGGCGTCTTCCCCAACAGTTCATATGAGAGATGGATAGTGGAGGTCACCCACTTAGAGAAACATTGAGGAGTGACAGGAAGTCCCAGCTTAGGGATGGAATAACAGACAAAAAGCTGTTGAGAACACCTCGAGACAGAAGTCCTGTCGAAGTAGAAGGCCAAAGCCCACCTGACATCGAGAGAGTGGAGTTGACGCTCGGTGTCGGTGGTCGGGTTCGGAGCAAGTGCTGGAAGAATGATGTTTTGGTTGAGATGAAAGACAGAAACAATCTTTGGTAGGAAAGAAATATCCAGTCTCAGGACAACTTTGTCTCTAAAAAATTTGAGATAGGGAGAGTCGGTACGGAGGGCAGAGAGTCTACTGGCCCGACGTGCAGAGGTCAGTATGACCAAAAATGCCTACAAGTGAGGACCCTGAGGTCACAGGAAGCAAGGGGTTTGAAGGGAGCCGCAGACAGGGCTGCCAAGATGAGTTGAAGATCCCAAGCAGGTGCCAGGGCGGCAATTGGCGGTTTGAGGTTTTTGAGTCCCTTGAAGAATCTTTTCACCAAGGGGTTGACAAAAATTGACAGGTGGCCAGAAAACTGAAAGTGGGCACAGATGGCCGAAAGGTAACATCTCAAGGAAGAGATGGAGAGGCCGGACCTGAAGAGAGAGTTCAGGAACTCGAGGACAATGGGGACATCAACCTCCAAGGAAGATAGTCCTCTGTCAGTCAGAAAGGACAAAAATTTGTTCCATTTGAGTGAGTAGGAACGCTGAGTGGAAGGCTTAAGGGAAACCAAAATGATCTTTCAAACCAGAGCTGAGAAGCAGTTCAGGGTAGAATCCTACAGGCCACGAGACAGAGAGTCTTGACGTCCAGGCAGTTGTCAGAACCGGTTGTTGGAGAGTTGAAGTAGAGGAGCGAGCCACAGTTGTCTCAGCCACCACGGGGTGACAAGGATAGAGTCCGAGTGGTCTGTTTGGTGCTTGGCTGTGACCCTTGTGATGAGAAGGAAGGCAAGAAACAGGTAGAACATCTTGTCCGACCAGCAGAAGAGGAAAACATCCTGGAGCAGAACTGGTTGCACAGAAAGTTCAGATGAGAGGCAAACAGGTCGATGTCTGGAGTTCCCCAAAGGGAAAACAAATGGCATATGACATGGGGGTTGAATTGCCACTCATGACAAGAGTCTGGAGCTCTGCTCAGCTTGTCCACAAGCACATTCTCCTCTTCTAGAAGGTGGATGGCCTGCAGGATGATGCGTCTGGAGGTGTACCTGTTCCAAATCTGGAGGATGAGAGTGAAGAAAGTGGAAGATCTGGTACCTCCTTGCTTGTTGACATAATACATCACCGTCATGTTGTCAGTGAGGAGCAAGACTACCTGATCCCGAAGCAAGGTTTCAAAGGCCTTGAGAGCTTTTCGGACCACTAACATCTCCAGAGCATTGATGTGGTAGCGGAGTTCCACTGGGGACCATCTCCCGTTGATGGAGAGGTCTTTGCAGTGGGCTCCCCATCCGGTAATGGAAGCATCAGTTGTGAGCGTGACCTGGGGCTGCAGAGGCAGAAAGGGCATGCCCTCACAGGCGTTCTGTGGGTTGAGCCACCAATGGAGGGAGCGAGCCACTGGCCTTGGGATGGTGATCCATCTTTGTGGATGATTGCAGGCTGGATTGAAGATGGAGAGAAACCAAGACTGGAAGGGGTGCATGCGGGGCCGGGCCCACAGAGTGACATACGTCGTAGATGCCATATGTCTCAGCACCACCTATGCTGTCCTTGCCCAGATGCGTCGGGAAGAGAGGCAAGCCCAAATCGAAGACCTGAGGTTGTCGAACCTGTCTCAGGGAAGATATGCTCTCGATGCCGTGGAATCTAACATGGCGCCAATGAACCTCACTTTTTTGCATGAGAGAGAGTGGACTTTTCTGGGTTGAGCATGAGTCCCAAGGCTTGAAGGAGGGAGAGAGCATAGCTGAGATGTTCTGAGAGCATGAGTCTGTTCGGGACAACAAACAACCAATCATCGAGATATGGAAATACTATGATGTTTTGCTGGCGGAGGAATGCTGCCACGACTGCCATGCACTTGGTGAACTCCCTCGGTGCCGTGGAGAGTCTGAAAGGCAAAACATGGTAGCGAAAGGAGTTGGGACTGACAGAAAAGGTAAGGAGATTTTGGTGGTTCTCTCAGATGTTAATGTGGAAATAAGAGTCCTGAAGGTCCACAGTGGCAAACCAATCTGAGTCCTGTAATAGGGGCAAGATGGAAGTGAGAGTTACCATACGGAAATGCTTATAATAGTTGAAAGACTTCAAATAACAGAGGTTTAGAATGGAGTGAAGGCCTACTTTAGGTTTGGTGACAATGAAAAAAACAGTGATGGATTTGAGAGGGGGACACGGGTTTGATGGCCCCTTTTATACACAGTGAGCGCACTTTGTCAAGAAGGGTGTCTGAAGGGGAAGTGGAAACAAAGTTACCCCTTGGGGGAGGATGTTGAAGCTCAAGGGCATAGCCCCTCCAGACAATTTTGAGCACCCAAGAGTCAAATGTTATGGTGGCTCAAGAGTGGTAAAAATGGGCCAGACGATCCCCATGGGGGGTGAGGGGTCAAAGTGCACTGGAAAACTTCAGAAGCACCTCTTGCCTTGGTCTGGATCCTTCTTTTGGAAGGGCTGCTAATATTTAGATTTTGACTAACGTTTTCCCGAGGGAGGCTGTTGTTGCTGGGGAAAACGCTGTTGCTGAAAGTCAGGAGGCTGACTGGGCCTACCCTGGTTGGAGGAGTAGGAAGGTCTCTGCCATCCAGAATGGAGTTGGTATGAGTGGAGAGACCAAGAAGTTGAAGAAGATGACATACTGTATTTACAGGCTGTGTTTCTCATCATGTTTTTGAACTCCAGCTTCTCATCGGTGTCTTTGTGAAAAAGGCCCGAAGCATCAAAGGGGAGTTCCTCAATGGTCGATCTGGCCTGGGGTGTCAGGTCAGAAGATCTCAGCCAGGCATAACATCAGACCACAACCCAATAACAATGGAAATATATGAAACACCCAGAAAATATAATTGGCGATTAAATGAATATCTATTAAGAGATGAGAAAATAATCTTACAAGCAAAGAAACAATTAGAAAATTATTTTCAAGAAAACATGAATAGGGAGGTGAAAATTCAAAATGTCTGGGAAGCCTCCAAAGCAGTTATGCGGGGTTTTTTTATTCAAAAAAATGCTGAAGAGAAAAAAAGAAGAGGCGCAAAGATGAATGAATTACTGACAGAAATAAAAGATAAAGAATCTACCTTAAAGAAATTTCCGAGAGACAAAAAAGTGAAGGAAGAGATGAATCTATTACAAAAACAAATCTCAATATTATTAACAGAGGAGATGGAGAAAAAACTCAGATACTTAAAACAAAAAACCTTTGAACACGCAAACAAACCGGGAAAATTATTAGCCTGGAAATTAAAGAAAAAGAAGGAAAAAAGAATAATATGGAGAATCAAAGAAGGAGAAAAAATCATTACAGAACATAAACAAATAAAAAAAGCATTTTTTGAATATTACAAAATTCTATTCACTCAAAATCCCTCAAAAATAGAAGAAATTGAAAAATTTTTGGAAAAACAAAAAATAAGTCACATTACGGAAGAACAAAAAGAAGATTTGAATAAAAATATCACCACAACTGAAATTATTGCGGCAATCAGAAAATTAAAGATCGGAAAGGCTCCAGGACCAGATGGTTTCTCGGCAGAATACTATAAAAAATTTGAATCAATCTTAGTTGAACCTCTACAAGAGACAATGAATGAAATTTTAAAAGGAGAAATTCCAGAATCATGGAAATCATCTTTTATCACACTGATTCCAAAAGAAGAACAAAGTGTCTTAGAAATATCCAAATTTAGACCCATTGCACTATTGAACAATGATTACAAAATATTTACAACAATTTTGGCTGAAAGATATAAAAAAGTTTTAAATCATTGGATAAATAAAGATCAGGCTGGATTCCTTCCAAATAGACACCTGAAAGAAAATATTAGGCATATAATTGACATAATTGAATATTTAGAAAAAAGACCAGACCAAAAAGCCGCACTGATCTTTTTAGATTCAGAAAAAGCATTCGACAATGTGAATTGGACTTTTATGATAAAAATTTTGGGAAAAATGAAATTGGGAAACAACTTTATTAATTGGATATCTGCAATATATCAAAATCAATATGCAAAAATCATCATCAATGGTGATACAACAGATATATGCAATATACAAAAAGGCACTAGACAAGGATGCCCTCTGTCGCCACTGCTATATATTACGGTTTCGGAAATATTAAACAATATGATAAGAAGAGAAGAGGAAATAACAGGTATAAGAGTCAAAAATAACGAATATAAAATCAAATCGTATGCAGACGACATGGTAATAACCTTGACAGATCCATTGGAGAGTGTTAATGCACTCTTAAAAACAATTAATGAATATGGGAAACTAGCTGGTCTAAAAATCAATGTAAGCAAAACAAAAATGTTAGTTATGAATATGACAAAGAAGGAAAAAGAAAAATTGACTCAGATATCAAATTTTGAAATCCAGAAGAAAGTCAAATATTTAGGAATTAATATTACAACTAAAAATTCTGAACTATACAAAAATAATTATGAAACAACATGGAAAGAAATTAAACAAGATTTACAGAGGTGGTCAAAATTAAGTTTATCATGGATCGGACGAATTTCTACAATTAAAATGAACGTCACATCTAAAATGTTATATCTCTTCCAATCTTTACCAATAATTACGAACGATGGACCCTTTAAAAAATGGGAGAAAGATCTATTGGGATTTATATGGAACAAGAAAAGACCACGTGTGAGATTAAAAAATATTCAAGAAAAGAAAGAACAAGGAGGTCTAAACTTTCCTAACCTAAAACTTTACTATTATGCATGCAGCTTGGACTGGATCAGCGAATGGGTGACATTAAAAGAAGAAAAATTATTACAATTGGAGGGATATGGCTTAAAATTCGGCTGGCATGCATACTTAATCTATGATAAATTAAAAATTAACAAGGAATTCTACAATCATTTTGTGAGAAAATCTTTAATTCGAATTTGGATAAAATATAAAACACGGTTGATACCTAAAATTCCTAGATGGACTTCAGTTAATGAGGCCTTCTATAGAAGAGAAAAGATGATAAAAAATAAATGGATAACATATAAAGATCTCATATTGAAAGAAGGAAATCAACACAGGATAAAAACACCGGAAGAAATTAAACAAGAAGGCCTCAACTATAATTGGTTTCTATACAGGCAAATAGCAGAAAGCTATAAAAAAGATGAGAAGACAATTAAAATCGAGACAGAAGAAACTGAATTAGAAAAACTTATGTTTCAGGGAACACAACAACGAATATCGAAATTATATAAACTGATTCAAGGTTTTGAGACAGAGAAAGAACCAATTAAACAATATATGATTAGTTGGGCCCAAGATTTTGGAAAACCGGTTTTACTCGAAGAATGGGAGAAAAATTGGAGTAAACGAATAAAATATACTTTAAGTTATGATATCAAAGAGGCATATTATAAAATACAATATAGATGGTACCTCACCCCTGAAAAATTGGCTAAAATCTACAAAAAGACGAAAGGTATATGTTGGAACTGTCAAAAGAAACAAGGTACAATGATACATATGTGGTGGGAGTGCCAAAAAGCTAAATCATTTTGGGTAATGATACACAAAGAACTACAGAAAATCATTGAGGAAAATATTGTCTTTGAACCAGCACTGTACTTACTAGGTATGGCAAACCAAAGAATTGAAAATAAAGCCGGGAAAATTATATTTTATTTAACTACAGCTGCACGAATAATCTTTGCAAAAAAATGGAAAAATAAGGAGGAACCTACAAAAGAGGAATGGATTAAAAAAATTTATGAAATCATGGAAATGGATAAATTAACTATTTATTTGAGAGAGGGTAATACTGAAAAATTCAATAAGGATTGGTCATTAGTCATAAAATATCTATGTAGAGAAAAAGGAGAAAAAAGCATAATCGCCTTTAAGGACTAAGTTAGAGTGGTAAGGAGAATGATTTCATACTGGACTTGTGATGTCTCTCCTTTCTATCTACACACCCTCTCTCTTTTCTTATTTTATCAAGGCTAGTATTCATTTCTTGGGATATACTATTATAAATAAAAAATAATAACAATAATATAATAATTATAATAACAAAAAAGATGACTCCACAACTATTGAGATAAGATTAGGAACATGCGAAAAAAGGGAGTATAATGTAGAGTTAAAGAAGTAAGAGAGGGAAAATGGGAAAATCAGACAATTCTATTAAATATAATAACCAAAGTAAAGGAGGGGAAGTACTTTTATTTAGATGTTTTAGATGTACGATGTTGTCTGTTAGTCTGTATGTATGTATATGTTTATTGTCTATTGTCTTTGAATGATTTTTAAGAAATAAAAAAAAAAAAAAAAAAAAAAAAAAAAAAAAAGAAGATCTCAGCCAGGCATAGCGAAGAAGGGCCATGGCTCCAGAGAATTGTCTGGCAGTGCAATCAGTTGAGTGTCTGGCTGAAGTGATCTGTTGTGCAGCCAGAGAGTGTGCCTCATCATGGCTTGTGAGGGCCAGTCGTTTCTTTTCTTCCAAAAGGTTGTTGTACAGAGAGAGAGCACGTTCCCACAAATGTTGCTGATAAGCTGTCATACAAGCCACGTAATTAGCAACTTTGAGGTCCAGTATGGCCAAAGCATAAGATTTTTGACCCATACAGTCAAGCTTGCGGCCTCCCATGCCACTTTGCGTTGAGGCCACTTTAGGAGTGAAGCGGAGCTGGGAGGCTTCAACAATAGCCAAGTTGGGACGGGGGTGCTCAAAGAGCCAGGAGTCATCCGAGGGGGGTGATCCTGTATAAATTGTTCAGCTTCTTCGAAAGCGGCTGCAAAGAGGAAGGATCAGTCCAGGAACGTTTGACAATTTGCAACATCGAGGGCAGAAACGGGATCAAGGGGGGTGTTGGAACCCTGCCCTGGACCCATTCGTCGATGGAGTCGAGAGCCTCGACACGGAGAGCTTTGCCCATTCAGATGACTTGCTCTGCAAAGGATTTTACATTGTCAAAAGGAGAGGCCACCTCAGGAATCGTGAGAGCCTGAGAGCCTGACTTTGATGAACCTGAGAGAAATCAGACTCGGAATAGTTAGGAGATTCAGAAGAGCTTGAGGGAGATCTGAGGGTCGGCCTTGAATGAAGAGGAGAGGACTGAGGTGGTGGGAGCACAGTTGAGACCAAAGGCTTCTGGGGTGGTGGAAGGTACGGTTGGTCAGTGTGGGTCACCGTGGAGGCAGGATGGGACTGCAGGGGCTCAGCCACAGCGGAGGCTGTCCGGAAAGGGAGCCAAGGTTCTTTGGTACTGATGCTCTGCATGAATTGTCCGGCTTGAACTTCTGAAGTGTCGAGAGGGAGATAATAGGTGCCTCTCTGGTTCATCAAAAATGAGGTATCTATCAGCAGGTTCTGGGAGACCGTAAGAGAGGTCCCCATCAAGGTCTTCATTAAAATGGATGACTTCCGACATCTGAGAGATGCGATCCACGGGGATGCACTGGGCAGTTGTCAGGTCTGGGCCAGGGGAGCCGACGGGGAGAAGCTTCAAGCTCCGTATCAGAAAGCTGCTAAGGTTGAGGGAGCTCCTTTAGGAGGGGGAGAGACTCAACTCGAGGAGGAACAGAGGTCATCTCAGGACAGGAGAGGTGTCACAGGTTGTGCAGGATGCTGTCCGCACGGTACCAAGCCCGAGTCTGTATCGACAGACGGCAAAGTTTGTTCAACGGTCGGTGTCAGAAGACGTTGAAGGGCGAGATTTTTTCTCCTTATGATGGGAAGAGTCCTTGCCCTTATCCTTAGAAGATCTGTGCTTTTTCTTTTTGGTTTTGGAGCCGTCTGAGGATTTTTTTCCACTCGGGGGAGGACATTTGTCCGAACTCTTCATCCTCGATTGATTTGCGTTTCTCCACAACGTGCAATTGTGTAACCTCAGCAGAAGCTATGTCCTTGGCAGAAGGAGCATTGGCAGTGACCTTAGAAGTTGAAGGCATGCCATCGGCAGTAGGAGCCTTGGCAGTGACCTTAGAAGGAGCGGGAGGACTCAAGATTTGTGCATACAGCAAGGAGTGGAAGCGCATATCCCTGTTCTTCCTGGCCTGTGGGGTGAAGACCTTGCAGTGAGGGCACACCAAGACATTGTGACCCTCTCCCAAGCAGAGGAGGCATATGGAGTGACCATCCTGGCTGGGAATCTTTCCTCTGCACTCGGTGCACCTTTTGAAGGAGTGCGAGGACATCGTCAAGGCGAAGGATGAGACAAGAGAATAGTCAAACAAGCTGAGGGAATACAACTTGTCCAAAACCAGTCCAAATCATTATCCAAAAAGAGAAGTCGAAAAGCCAAAACATGGTTGAAAGCGAAGGAAGGAGAGAATTCCAAGAGAGGTTCCTATGCTGCTGACACGATGGACAAAAGGAACTGAGAAAGGGCAGGAAGACCCCGAGGCTATATGGGGGGGGGGGGGGGCAGAGCTTACCTAGCGATTCCAGTAAGATCCAAAATTGCTGCGCAGGCGCAAAATAACCCATTTGTATGCTTCACAGAGACCACAAAGAAGAATGTACCAGTGCAATACACTATTACAAAGGTCAGGATTACAGTTCCAGGATCAGCTACCAGGAGATGCAGTATTGTCATCCCATGTGTCTCCTGAACAACATATTTGTTTTGCTGTTGTGTTCCTTCAAATAATTTCTAACTTGTGGAGACGATCAGGTGAACTTCTAATGGTCTTTCCTTGTCAAGATTTTGCTGCAGAGGTTTGCTATTACCTTCCTCTGAGGATCTGAGAGTGACTTGCTCAAGTCAGTCAGAGATTTTCGTGGCAAAGTGGGGATTTGAACCCTGGTTTCCCAGAGCCCTACTCCAACACTAGACCATTATACCATGCTAGCTCTCTTGAACAACATAGAAATGTTGTTAATTAAATGTGTGTGTGTGAGTGCACATGTGTGCATGGTGATTCTCCAAGAAACTTACAAAAATTATTACAAGACAACAAAAACAGCAAACAAATTCAACATAAAGATGTCAGTGACAGAGTAAAATACCATCACTACAAATAATGTATTACTGTATTTATACCCTCCAACATTTTACAGATGAAAACCAGGACACATGTGGCCAGGCGACATGAGTGTGTGGCTGAGATAGCAAAAGTGAGAAACAACAGATAATCTAGGAGAGGCTGCAGCAATTTGTTTTTACCTAAGCCTACTGGAAAGGGTAAGATTCTGCCTTTTCTCTCCCCTTGGCTGAGTCTGAATCAATGGAAGTAAGCTAAGGACAAAGGGGGAAAGCTGGAGGAGCAGGAGAGAGAGAGAGAGACTGGGACACTTTAAAAGCAGCTGAGAAAGTGGAACATCAGGATTAATCAGGACTGTTCGTGTCAAACTCGGACAGTTGGAAGGTACATTGCTGCTTAAAGCTGTTAAGCGGAACCAATATAATACAGCCTTACCAGGGTTCCCAACTGCAGTAGAAAAGTCAACACATGTTCAAGTGAACGTGAGTAGAACTTTCTTTTAAACTTTGCTTTCCAATTTGGCAAGATCTGAACTGGAACGGGACAGGGACTAGGAAATAAGTAATGGGGCAGCATGTATGGTATTCTGTTTTGACTGAATGCTGAAACAGGGCTTCATGTGTGTGACATTCAAAAAGGTTTTTTGGCACTCTTGGAACCATTTATATGAGTGTAACTAATGTCTAATACTGTGGTACTGACAAACCTGGTCTCAGAGAGCAGTTATAAACAAGTTATTTATTGTGATTATTTATCGGACAGATATCCTGTTACCCTACCAAAAATGAGGCTCAAGCTAAAATTGAATAAAAGTACAATTAAAACACAAAATGAGTTCAACATCAAAATACAATTACATTAAAAATTCAATTTAAAACATGTGAATTGAAAAAAATAAAGAAATTAAATTAAAATATAGTACCTTCTCAGTAAAAAAAAACCCATTAAAAAGCAGTTTTTAAAGCCCACATGAAGGAAATAAATTCTGTCTTTTAGCAGAAAGACAACAAAGATGGAGCAATCCTAACATCCCTTGGCTGGGAATTGCAAACTTTTGGAACAGCCCCTGCAGCTTCAGGATCTCTATTTCACTCCACACAGTCTAAAGAACAGGATAATTCACAGGGAGGAGAAAGTTAATAGGTCTTGATTTTCAAGAGAGGTTACTGGCTTACACTTTTGTTTTGTGTGTTGCAGTCTTCAGCTTCTAGTCACTGCAGAAGAACTTGAGAAATAAGCTAGGAGAGAACACTCTGTCCAATCCAGGATCCAAAGACAGTTTTCCTAAGAGCAGGGTCCCTGTTGAAATGAAAGAAGCTTCCTTTCACCATCATGTCTGGCTCATTACTCTAATGTGTTTCTAGAGGTTTACTGTAAACAAGAGATGCAATCTGTCAGAGGGCACCCTGTCATAGTGTTCCTCACTTAATGTGAGCCACTTGTTATTTGTGTGAATGAAGATGTGAAAAAAAGCATGGGCAGTCTCTCAGTTACTTTTATCTGATCTTCTCAGTGCTGCTCAGTGCTGCAACCTTTTCTTTAAAATCTAACCACAAATGCGGAGTTGTTTTTAGATTATGTTTTTTAAATTTTGTATGTTTTTAATCTTAATTTTACACTGTTTTAACTAGGTTAATTGTTTTTTAAATAATGTTTTTAAAAGTGTTTTCATCTTGTGAGCCTTTTTGGGAGAAAGGTGATATAAAAATGAAATAAATAAATAAATAAATAAATAAATTGTTAAACAAATTACTTGTGATAACTACAGCTGTATAATCGTATCAGAATAAATGATACACTGTACAAAGTATTCAGGGATAGAAGCCATCAGGAGAATCCAATCTTGACTTTTGTTGACAGAATAGCATATTTGCCACCCACCCCTTTGCTACAGCTCTCTTTCCCTTCCAAAATAGGTTCTATTCGATTGGAACCCAATCCAAAGCTGGTTTTTAGGTAGCAATAAGAGGGCTGCAGAAGGAGGTGCAGAAAGAAGGGTAAGGAAGTTCTGTGGCAACAAATACAGAAGCATTGGATTTAGCCATATATGTTTATTACAACTAGGATGAGAAAGAGCCCCTTTGCACTACACAATCATAGCACTTTATTCTGTTGTAACTGACACAGCTCCATCCCATGGATTCCTGGGATTTGTACTACACCAAACTACAAACCCCATGTTTCTACAGGATGAAGCCATAGCAATTATAGTAGTATCACAATGCTATCATAATGCAGCATGAAAGAGACAAAGATATCTACATTAGATTTTGATATTCATTTAACTTCCATGGCTCCATCTTACAGAATCCTGGGATTTGTAGTTTGGTGAAGTGCTTATAATGCTTTATTAGAGTGCTCTTGTTAGTGGTTCTCAAACTTTGGCCTGGATGTTGTGGAGTTCAGCTTCTAGAAGTCCCAGCCAGCATGGACCATTGTAAGGGATTCTGGGAGGTGAAGTCCAAAACATCCAAGATTATTTCAATTACAGCAGCCTTCTCTAACTTGGTAGCCTCTACATGTATCAGATTATAGCCCTTATCAGATGAGTGTGGAACTGGGGGTTTTGCGCACTGGGTGGTTCGAATTCACGTTATTTCGCACAATACCATCATACCAGCATTCGAATGGCCCAATCCGCACTCACGTGAATGCGCGAGCTGCCGAACTGAATGCGTACTGGCTCCTCTTTTTGGAGCGTGTTGGCCAGTGCGCTGATAAGGGGATTGGCGATATCCTGGATTGGGGCTCTGTTCG